>NW_007378136.1:100940-155459 GCF_000475195.1 Diaphorina citri
CGCTCATCTCTCGTTGAAAACAGTCTACATTAAAAAATAGAGGTGGCCTATAATCTTGGTGCTATCTCGACACTATCTTGCTCACATAATGCGATTACCACTCTTGTGCTTTGTAGATGAGAGGGAGCGGCATAAAAAAAAGTTTTGAAAAACGGCTTCTGTCTCGTGTTTACACTGTTTACACGATTATATTTTTAGCTGAATTCCCTTTAGGAATGAGTATCTCTTTTTTACTTTCCCCTTATCCTATAGCGGGTCGGTAACTAAACCCGTGCGGGTCCGGATGGAATACCCTTGAAAAAAAAAAAATCTTCGTAGTCAGGAGTTTGGCTTGATCTCAAAGCCAGCCTATAGTTAGCTTTGGGGGGTTTTTTTTTTTTTTTTTTTAAAGATGAGTGTTCCACCGCCGTTTTTATTTCGTAGCAATGGAACAACTGCTACATTAGACGCTTGTGGGTGGCGCAACAGCGCAACTTCATCCTAAACAGATAAAATTTGATCTCGGAACGGCTAGCTTTCCCCTATCCTGCCCTCCATTCTTCGCTTCCGGGACGATAAGACCTCCGCTGTTACATTTCCCTTCTTCGAAGACTATAGAATATAGGTACTGCGTGTCATACACAAAAAGCCCACTCAGAGGCTTAGATGTAGGGGCAAACAACCCTAAAGGATGAGTTAAACTTCTACGAGAATAAAGGAAGTAAAGAAAACGAACCAGCGCAGCACAGCGTAGCACCAGAGCGTAGCGCAGCGGAGAAAAAAGTAGTACCTAGATGGAGCACAGTAGAGGAGGAGAACTATCGATAGTCGGCGCCATCGATAGTTATCGAAATTTTTCAAAAAAACTATCGATAGTTTTCGATAGTTTTTTTTATTACATATTTCCCTTGTTGCTAAAGGTCTTATCCCCAAAAAGACCTAACCTAACCTAATTTAAAGAAAATTATTAACTGTACACGTATTAATTTAGGTCACAGGGTTTTATTTCAACATTTTTATTATTATTATTATTAGATATTATTATTATTTTATTTTTTTTCATAGATTTGTATATATCTATGTTTTTTTTACAATTTTTTTTGACACTTTTCACTCCTAAAACGACCAAAACAAACGAAAAATGTGCAGAAAAAAAACTATCGAAAACTATCGATAGTCAAGCCTCAACTATCGTATTATTATTATTTTTTTTTTTTTTACAAAATATATTTTTTTTCATTGATTTGTATACATCTATGTTTTTTTTACATTTTTTTTTTTTTTTTACACTTTTCACTTCTAAAACGACCAAAACAAACGAAAAATGTGCAGAAAAAACTATCGAAAACCTCTAGAGCACAGAGGGTTGACGTCACGGACTCTGAATAGCACCAAACACATGTACTGCAGGTAACTAATTTAAAAAAGACAGCGAAAGCAATAAAGATAACGGGGACATCGACTGAGGGGTATATTAAAATATGGGTAAAGTTTTCAGACCATTTCTTTTGTTCCTTTGGAGGAAAAACGGGGTGTGTTTTAAGTATTCCGATGGTGTTTTTTGATAGAAGTTTAGTTAAACCAGATACCGTTACTTTACATGAGGAACTGGTGAAAAAAAAAAAAAAAAAAAGTTGGGAAAATCGCATCCCTCCCCTCTACGTTTACTCGCCGATTTTGAACTTTGTTTGCCTGGGGCTATCCGTCTGTTAATCTGTCTGTTCTACGAAAACTCTCCAACGGTTTATTTGTTCTTGGTGAAATTTGGGGATCAACAAAACAAAGACATTTTTTCGAACATCAGTTTTTGAGATTTCTCGAGGGCCGACTGGGTCCCTTTTCAGAGGTCTAGAGTTCACTGGACCCAGTCCCAGTACTAGTTCTTCAGTAAGTATTTTTACATTCCCTATTTCCCTTGGTATTCTCTTTCCTTGTCAGTAATTTATTCTTTCTCTTGTGCTGTTTAATTGTCTGTGAAGAGATTGCTTAGCGAGCTCCGGATTTGGGAAACCAAATTTGCCGAAATAAGATAACTACCTTCGTACATATACCTATTTACCTACCTAGCTATTAGAATATTCTATATAGATTTATAGAAGAATGTGTTTCATAAAAACAATAGAAGCAGGTATCTAACCTAGAATACCGCCTTAATGCTCCATTAAAAAATAATATACATTACTGCAGTAATAGGATACAACCAACTACACCTGGGTACTACCAGGTAGGTAATAGGTAATTAGGTACCTATATAGGTGTCTAAGTGCCTATATTTTCTTCCTTAATTGATCGAAAGAAGTAAGGTCCGACCCCTCTACGTTTACTCGCCGATTTTGAACTTTGTTTGCCTGGGGCTATCCGTCTGTCTGTCTGTTCTACGAAAACTCTCCAACGGTTTATTTGTTTTTGATGAAATTTGGGGATCAACAAAACAAAGACATTTTTTCGAACATGAGTTTTTGAGATTTCTCGAGGGCCGACTGGGTCCCTTTTCAGAGGTCTTCTAGAGTTCACTGGACCCAGTACTCAGTACTAGTTCTTCAGTAAGTATTTTTACATTCCCTATTTCCCTTGGTATTCTCTTTCCTTGTCAGTAATTTATTCTTTCTCTTGTGGATAACTAGGTAAGTACCCACATTTGCATTTTCATATTTTCTGTTTCCGTTTTCATTTTTTTCGTTCTTTAGAATATTTTCTCTTCTTTCCTTTCTTGTTGCTACCCACATTTGCATTTTCATATTTTCTGTTTCCGTTTTCATTTTTTTCGTTCTTTAGAATATTTTCTCTTCTTTCCTTTCTTGTTGCTCCATTTCCTCGTCTACCTTTTCTTATTGTAGATAATGAAGTTGTTCATCATCTCTATCTAATTCCTCATTTACATTGTCAAGTGGATAACAGAAGCCGGATTATACAATTAGACGGTAAGGATCTAGTGCTCCTTCCTCGTTTTCATATTTCTTTCTCTTATTTCATCTCTTATTATTCTTTCCCTACTTCATCTGTAATAACAGGATATGAAGTTTGAAAACAAATGGACATGTCGTAACAGAAGAATTCCCAAATATGCCAAAATTGCCGAATGATATCGATCGACGAAAATGCCCAATAAATGGAGACGTGGCTTAAGAGTATTTATGTTTCAGGTACTCGTACTACTGTACTTAAGACATTGAGAATATGAAGAAAACTCGCAGAGAAGATATGAAAGGAATGGCTAAAAGAAATGAGAGAAAGAACTAGGGAAGAAGAGAAGGAAATAGGAAGATAGGAGAGAGGGATAGGAAGAGAGAGTCTAGATTCTTGATACTTCATCTTTTTCGTTATCGTCTTTCTCATCCTCTTGTTCGCTGGTTTTTCCAGGCCCCACTCTGTCTAGGTGAAGTTGAATGGCTAAGAGGCAGAGCGGACTATGTCCAAAAACAGCGTTTTGAGATAAATGGAGTCAAAGTTTAGGACTAGCCAAGGTTTAAATAGAGATAGTCGCCAGCCTAGTTAGCTTAGTTGGTAGTGCGTCTGCCTTGTAAGCGCTAGGCCGCGGGTTCGATTCCCGCCCGGGGTGGATTCCTAAGAGGCAGAGCGGACTATGTAGAAAAACAGAGGGTTTGAGATAAATGGAGTCAAAGTTTAGGACTAGCCAAGGTTTAAATACTTTAAATAGAGATTTAGCCTAGTTAGCTTAGTAGGTAGTGCGTATGCCTTGTAAGCGCTAGGCCGCGGGTTCGATTCCCGCCCGGGGCGTACTCAGAAATATTTTTACGAGGTATTTTTCATTTTTTATACACACAATTTTTTTATTGCATTTTTGAGTTGAGTGGATGAGCGACAGGGCCTCGAACTAAGGAGTATTATTGGAGGTATAACGGAAAGGTAGTCCCACATTTATTCCAATTAGCTACCAAAAATACTCAAGAGACTTCACTCTTGGGACATAAATGGGACTCTGGCGTTACCGAAAAATATTCCGCAATTTGTGTGAAAATTCGTAGGTATGAGAAACGGGAAATTTCCTTTGTAAGTAATAGAATTAATTAATGATCTGCATAGTTTTGAGTTTGAATTATGAAGATTTCGGTATGCCTCATACTCAAGTAATCCTATTTTGTGGTTTGATTCTTGAGCCCTCGAGTCTCAAGCATACACTCAAATGACTTGAGTATTTTCCACACATGTGCCTATCCTGTCTTCCTTTTCTCTTCGATTTCGGGACGATAAGACCATAGCAGTTACAGTTCCCTCTGTCAAACCTAAAAAAAAAAGAAAAAAAAAACATATAGGTACATCAATAACAAGAGATTACTCTCTGTTTTTCTTCGAAATTTCCTGTCTTCGGATATCAAATTACGTTACCTTTATCTAACCTTACCCTAACCCCTAACCTTTCCTTACGTTATCCAACTGAACCTCATTTTGTGTTGTCGATGTCGGTTACAAATATTGAAATATTGTATTGCATTTTTCTCCCCCCTCGCTCTTTTTGTCCGGCGCGGGGGTGGGATGATGTTTTTCTTCTTGAAGTCAAAATGTGGCTTGTGTCGATTTTTTATGGGGCTTTCTTAAGTTGTGTCCACACATGGCCGTCGACCGATGTCGACTGAAACCGTACACTGCCTCGACATCTCGACAACAACATATGTAGATTCACCTCGTTGATCGATGGTCGACGAGGTGTGGACGGTTTCAGTCATCGATCGATGTATATCTTCATTGTCTTCTTATGAGCTGTTGTCTGTTGTCTTCAGAACATGTTCCTTTTTTCTCTTTGAGCCGTCCATATTCTCCTTGAGCCGTTTATATTCTCTTTGAGCCGTCCATAAAATTGCTTGTATCATTTTTTCGCCTCATTCTTCCTTCTGCTTATTCTGCATCTCCTCCTTCGTCTTCCACTTCTTCTTCTTCTCGTTCTTCTCCTTCCCTTCCTCCTCCTCCTTTGCCTGATTCTTCTTCTTCTCCTTTTCTTCTTCCTTCTGTTTCTTCTTCTCCTCCTCCTTCCCTTAATCCTCCTCCTTCTTGTTCTTCATCTCTTATATTTTCCATTTTTTCTCTCCAAGACTCCTACTTATATGTCACTCCGATTTTTCCTCTCTGATGGCGGAAAATTTATATGGAAAATGATTTTATATTTTTTTCTCCCCCGACGGGATGGTTATTTGACCTTTGAAATTCGACACCCTTTCACCCAGCCCCTACGTTTTTATCTTTCACATACGTAATTTTATTACGAAATAGTAATAAAGGTTTTATAACACCTCACACGATAAAAAATAATAATCATAATAAATAATTAATTTTTCCCTTTGTCCTTGTGAGATGGTGTAGGTAATGACAGGAAGGGATGAAGGAATTCAGGATACAAGACCTAATATTAAATTTCATCATTATCATTATTTAATCACTTTTTTTTTCATGTTAAGGTACGTAAGGATTATGGGGTTTTTTGATTGGATTTTTTTTTTATTATTATTTTTTTTTTAATTATTATTTTTTTATGTCGTATAGGTAGGTACTTATACATTTTAGAAAAAGTTGAGAAAGACCATAAAATTGGGACTCAAAACTCAAATGTGTAAAATAAAATTGCAAACCCTAAAAGAAGAAGAAGAAGACGACGACGACGACGACGAAAAAAAAAAGAAAAAAAGAAAAAGAAGGGGGAGGAAGAGGAGGAGGAAGTTGTCGAGTAAAGAATTTACCAGGACATGACATAAAAATCCTCCCCATCAAACTGTCATCTAAAAATATGCAATCAATTTCAAAAAAAGTTGAGAAAGACCATAAATTGGGACTCAAAACTCAAATATGTAAAATAAAATTGCAAACCCTAAAAGAAGAAGAAGAAGGGGGAGGAGGAGGAAAAAGAAGAAGATGGGGGGAGGAAGAGGAGGAGGAAGTTGTAGAGTAAAGAATTTACCAGGACATGACATAAAAATCCTCCCCATCAAACTGTCATATAAAATGGTGTCTTTCCGTACGTGAAATGTCCTTTATAGGTAGAATATTGTATTGAATGGGGACATCCTTTTTCCCCTCCTAGTCTGTTCTTTTTCCCTTCCCTTTTCTAGTCTCCCTTTCTCCTTCAATTTTCTAATCCTCCTTCCCTTTTTCTAGTTCCCCTTCCTCCTTCCCTTATCTAAGTTCCCCTTCCTTTTTCCCTTATCTAGTCTTCCTTCCTCCTTCCCTTTTCTAGTTCCCTTTCCTCCTTCCCTTTCCCCCTTCCCTTTTCTAGTCCCCCTTCCTCCTTCCCTTATCTAGTCCCTCTTCCTCCTTCCCTATTTCCCTTACCAGAGGAGACTGGTAAGGAGAAAAGGAAAGCGTCTTATTGTAAAAGGGAAAAAAGTTAGGAAAATTTGCGCTCGCATTTTCATGACATGAGGAATTTATTACTTTTTACATTCCCATTATTACTTTCTATTTCTCCCCAAGATATTAGGTATTCTTTACGTCCTGGAAATTCTGGAATCATATAGTTAGAATAGAATAGAATATACCTACCTTGTTTATCCTGCCAGAATGAGACTGAAAAGTCCCTTTACTCCCGCAGTCTAAACAAGGTCTTATACAATTTTCTAATCCTCCTTCCTCCTTCCCTTTTTCTAGTTCCCCTTCCTCCTTTCCTTCTCTAGTTCCCCTTCCTTCTTCCCTTATCTAAGTTCCCCTTCCTTTTTCCCTTATCTAGTCTTCCTTTCTCCTTCCCTTTTCTAGTCTTCCTTCCTCCTTCCCTTTTCTAGTTCCCCTTCCTTCTTCCCTTTTCTAGTCCCCCTTCCTCCTTCCCTTGTCTAGTCCCTCTTCCTCCTTCCCTTCTGCCCTTACCAGAGGAAACTGGTAAGGAGAAAAGGAAAGCGTCTTATTGTAAAAGGGAAAAAAGTAGGAAAATTTGCGCTCGAATTTTCATGACATGAGGAATTTATTACTTTTTACATTCCCATTATTACTTTCTATTTTTTTCCCAAGATATTAGGTATTCTTCACGTCCTGGAAATTCTGAAATCATATAGGTCATTTTTGACCGTGCCTTTAAAACAGAATGCAAAATCCCTCAATTTTCCGTCCAACTGGAATTTCTTCAATTTTCCGTCCAACTGGTTTGTGTCTGTGAGACAGCCTGGTTAGTTTGGAGGATAGTTCCCCTTCTTCCTTTACGCTCGTCACATTTCAGTTGTTGCTCTCTGTATTCATTATGTTTGTAATTCTGTATGTAATTTCCATGTAAAATAAGCAAACGTACATTTGTACAAAATAAATGCTTTATATTGAATTGAAAAATTGAATTGAATAGCGCGTCAGCCCTCTAAACGCTAGGCCGCAGCGTTAGGCCGGGCCGGATTTTATCCGGAAAAGATAAGGTTGGAACGGCGGCTCCTATCCTGTCTCCTTCTCTCTTCGATTTCGGGAATGGCACGGCATTTTCACACATTAATTTAAACTCTGAAGAAAAAAAAAATCGATCATTTGCATAATCTCGATGCCAAAGTGAAACCCGTTCAACCGTTTCATTGAACTCACCGGTTAATCGAATAGGATGTGTTGGTGGATGAGGGAGAGTTTCGGATGAGAAAAGTGTACCTAATTTGAATACATTTATTTTGTAATATTTTGATACATTTGTAATATTTTCGTAATACATTTGTAATATAGATCTGAATACATTTTGTGTATATAATCTGAACCGCACAGTCTGGGCACTCGGAATTAAACTGGTGTGCCTAATGTAGTGTTAATATAACGCGCATAAGACGAATAAGAAACGTAATACATTTGTAATATAGATCTGAATACATTTTTTGTATGTAATCTGAACCGCACAGTCTGGGCACTCGGAATTAAACTGGTGTGCCTAATGTAGTGTTAATATAACGCGAATAAGAAACGATACTCGTAAGGAAAACAAAGCTAGATATAAATTGATGTAGGTACCTACCATAAGGACGAATAATATGAGAAAACAAGGATTCATATAATGTATATGTATTGTATTCATAATATTGCTACTCGTATTTGTTTGTCTTTGGAGAAATCCTTTAGTGTTTAGTGGATTAGAACACATCACATGCCTCCAGACACACTCCATTTGTCAAGGGTCTAGATTTACCTTGCCCTTGGGATCATTTTAATGTGAAGAAACCATTTACCTACCAACTGATGAAAATTTCTGAATATCTGCTAAGTGGAAGGTAATAGGGGAGAAGATTACTCTACAAAAGTCTTGATTTCGGTATGTCTTCAGGATTTTCGTTCATTTTAATTAATAAAAAAAAATAATAATAATACCTAATAAAAAAAACAATAGAGAAAGTTATTTGAAAAATAGCAAGACCATTCTATGCCCAGTTGGTATTCGAACCCCGAACTCTCGATTAGAACTCCGCCAAGTTTATGAACTGAACTTTCATTTCCACATTAATTAAATTTCATTTTCATCACCACCAAAGTCAATATTTTTCCATTTTTTCTTCTCTCCTCTGATAAAAACCCAATGTGTAACCCTGTCATCTATGGGGTATGATTGATTGCTAAATTACGAGCAGTAATTACTTTTCGTGATTTCTCCCTCCCACCCCATTCATTATTTCTTTCTATTTCTCTCTCTCTCTCTCTCTCTCTCTCTCTCTCTCTCTCTCTCTCTCTCAGTCATGCAATGGAAAGTGTAATATTCACGCTGATTGTATTGTGGTTTTGCTATATCCCATTATAGAATATACGACTGTAGAATCATAGAGAGTGGCAAAGGCGCTAAAGGCTTGCTAGACCGAAAGCTCGATAAAATTCTACCCACGGTTTTTTTTTTCTCTGGAATATCTATACCAGTGATTCCCAAACAGAGTGCCACGAGTGTACCCCAAGGGGACGCTTAACTCCACACGCAAAAAGCTCACTTTGAGGCTTGGTATTGGCTTAGGTGCAAGGCTTGGTATTGGTATTGGCTTAGGTGTAGGGGCAAATGTCCCAAAGAATGGGTTGAGCTTGTACAAATCTACCCCAAGGGGACCGCAAAAAAGGAACCATTCTAGTTATCTTGGGTGATAGCGCGCCTGTTTTGCAAGCGCTGGGTCGCGGGTTCGATTCCAGCCCAGGGTGAACTTCAGAACTAAATTTCCCAGGGTGAACTTTAGAACTAACTTTATTCTAAATTGGTAAACAGATAAGGTTCGTTCTCGGAATCTCTTATCCTGTCTTCCTTCTTGAAAATTTCGCTTTTAATCAATAGTTTTGGCCACCCCTGATGTAGAGGGTCTTTAGAACAGTTTGGCCAAGGTGCCACCTGAAAATTTAGAAAAAGGGGACCACGAGACAAAAAAAGGTTTAGGAACCACTGGCTAGGATATATTCCGATCACATACTTTTCACTTAGCACCCGTAACATATTTCCCATTCCAGCGTTAGTGCTTTTGGCAAACTCTATTTTATCATTATCAGGTTGACCTTCAGGCGTTGGGAACTTTCAGACAAACACGCCTTAAGGACAAGCAGCCACTATAAATAATAAAGCCTAAAAAAAAGATCGAAAGAACCTAGGGGGCGCTTAACTCCACGCACAAAAAGCCCAATTTGAGGCTTGGTATTGGTATTGGCTTAGGTGTAAGGGCAAATGCCCCAAAGAATGGGTTAAGCTTGTACAAATCTACCCCAAGGGGACCGCAAAAAAGGAACCATTCTAGTTATCTTGGGTGATAGGGCACCTGTTTTGCAAGCGCTGGGTCGCGGGTTCGATTCCAGCCTAGGGTGAACTTCAGAACTAAATTTCCCAGGGTGAACTTTAGAACTAACTTTATTCTAAATTGGTAAATAGATAAGGCCCGTTCTCGAAATCTCTTATCCTGTCTTCCTTCTTGAAAATTTCGCTTTTAATCAAAAGTTTAATGTAGAGGGTCTTTAGAACAGTTTGGCCAAGGTGCCATCTGAAAATTTAGAAAAAGGGGACCACGAGACAAAAAAAGGTTTAGAAACCACTGGCTAGGATATATTCCGATCACATACTTTTCACTTAGCACCCGTAACATATTTCCCATTCCAGCGTTAGTGCTTTTGGCAAACTCTATTTTATCATTATCAGGTTGACCTTCAGGCGTTGGGAACTTTCAGACAAACACGCCTTAAGGACAAGCAGCCACTATAAATAATAAAGCCTAAAAAAAAAAGATCGAAAGATCAAAACGCAGAAGAAACAGAGCCCCTCTCCGACAGAGAGAAAGGGGGAAGAAGAGGAAGAGATGAAGGGGATCGAAAGATCAAAACGCAGAAGAAACAGAGCCCCTCTCCGACAGAGAGAAAGGGGGAAGAAGAGGAAGAGATGAAGGGGAAAAGAGAGAGAGTGAGAGAGAGAGAGGGAGGGCGGGAGAGAGAGAGGGAGAGAGAGAGAGTGAGGGAGAGTGAGAGAGAGAGAAAGAAAGGAGAAGAAGAGGAAAGAAGAGAGATAGAGAGGGAAAATAAACTTAGCGCCAAGGGGGGAGTGGAGGGGGGGAGAGAGAGAGTGAGAGAGAGAGGGAGAGTGAGAGAGTGAGAGAGAGAGAGAAGGGGAGAGAGAGAGAAAGAAAGGAGAAGAAGAGGAAAGAAGAGAGATAGAGAGGGAAAATAAACTTAGCGCCAAGGGGGGAGTGGAGGGGGTTTGTTTTCTTCGCCATTTTTTGCATTAAAAAAGAAAGCAGACACTCGGCAGAATGTACGTGCCGGGAAAATTTGATTTTCAAATTTCTATTAGATTTTCGTCTTATTTCTGCCCTTGCTGTTGGAAACAAGATTACGAAAGAAAAGCTGGGAGTATTATTTGCTGATGGAAAAACGAAATCAAATCGGTGTCGATGTTGCATTAAAAGAAGAAGAAGAAGAAGAAGAAGAAGAAGAAGAAGAAGAAGAAGAAGAAGAAGAAGAAGAACCTCTGTCACTGCTCTTTAAAAAATCCTTGGCATCACACATCGCATACTAGATCCCTTTTTCGTGCTCCCCAGTGTAGTTTTCCATAGATACCAAACCAAAGAAGTTTTTTCCCATGTAGTTTTACATGAAATATAAAACCATGGGTTTAAGTTACAGCAACGAGTATTATGATGCATGACGTATGGTTTTTATCTTTTCTCTTCTTTTCTTAATACTTTGTTTTGAATGTTTGCGAGTTTTCCGTTCGCTCTGGTTACAGGGTAATCTCGCCAGAGGACTTTGAACAGATATTCAGTCGTGTCGGAGTATGCCACAACAAGTCCGTTAGTCTTAGTGTAACTTGCATCTTCCCCTGAAATCCCAAGTTCCCATGGGTGTAATCCCATAGCACGCCATGAGAAAGGAAATTGACAATAAATCTTCGAGTGTATACAGGGTGGTCACATAAACGTGCCCATTTTACAGGGTGACTCGTCAGGACTATTTGAGAATTTTACCAGATGGAGATTTGGTGGTAGAGGATGCCTCCGGCGCGGCTCGGCGTCCGGGCTTAACCTAGCCTAGTGGCTAGCTTCCTAGAGGACTTTGAACAGATATTCAGTCGTGTCGGAGTATACCACAATAAGTCCGTTAGTCTTAGTGTAACTTGCATCTTCCCCTGAAATCCCAAGTTCCCATGGGTGTGATACCCCATAGCACGCCATAGCATGACCAAGAGAAAGGAAAGCCCCGGTAATGTCCTCTCATAGTATACCCACGGGGGTCGTTACCGTACAAAATCCCATAGCACGCCAAGAGAAAGGAAAGCCCCGGTAATGTCCTCTCATAGTATACCCACGGGGGTCGTTACCGTACAACCACAGTGGTGTAGAGATTTCTGTAAATAGTGCCACCCTAGGGTTGATTGAGGGCTGGCGAAAAACGCTGACGCACAGGAAAATGCGAAGAAAAAGTAAGAAGAGTACCAGCCTAGTTAGCTTAGGGGGTAGCGCGTCTGCCTTGTAAGCGCTAGGCCGCGGGTTCGATTCCCTCCCGAGGTGAACTTTATCCTAAACAGATAAGGTTCGTTCTGAGAACGGCTGGTTTTCTCCTACCCTCTCCTCCTTTCTTCGATTTCGGGACGATAAGACCTCAGTTGTTACAGTTCCCTCTATCAAACCTAGCTCTTGGAAAAAATGGCTTTAATAGGTACCTTACACAAGCATTAGTAATGTCATTATTTCCAAGTAATGATGATGAAAAATCAGAAAATCCGGAATTCCATCATTAGTAATGACATTACTAATGATCATGTAAGGTACCTATAAGGTGTGTCCACTAGTCGACCGACCGTCTGTCGATGTCGCCTGAACCATCCACACTGCCTCGACAACGAAGATTCACCTCGTCGATCGACAGCCGAGCCGGTCGACTATGTTTGAACACACCTTAAGCAACAGAAAGATATATGTACCTAGGTATCTATTTTTTTAGGATCCAGCACTGATTAGGTACTTATTGACCAATAGGAAGAGTTGCATTGAGAAGAGGATAAGGGTGGTTGGGAAAAGGCTTTAGAATTCCTTCAAATTATACTTCAGGGATTTTGGGGCATTTCCGGACCCAAAGATACCTACATTACGTACATATGTAGAATTTGTAGAACCCTTCGGTACTTGTGCAGAAGTCACGTCCGTGGAATATTGCTACCAAAGGAACTGGCACAAACGAGGTACATATGTAGAATTTGTAGAACCTTTCGGTAGGTACTTGTGCAGAAGTCACGTCTGTGGAATATTGCTACCAAAGGAACTGGCACAAACAAGCAGTGACCAGTGTTTATTATAGGGTTAGGTTAAACACAAGAAGGAGTTTTCACAATTAGAGCAGTGATTAGTGTTATTATAGGGTTAGGTTAAATACAAAATTAGGGTTAGGTTAAACGCAAGGAAGAGTTTTCACAATTAGAGCAGTGATTGGTGTTATTATAGGGTTAAATTAAATACAAAAAGGAGCTTTTCTTTTCCACGGACGTGACTTCTGCATAATTACCAATCTTTCTATTGTCTAATCTTTTCTACACATTTCCTCTAGGGCCTTTGGGTAAGTAGAGAGGTACACAATTTTCCCAAATTAATTCAAACAATATACAATTATTGTACATAGGTACCTATTCCTATTTAACCTTTTATATAGGTATACTTATATATATATTAACTTTAATAAAATGTCCTGTCTATTTTTGTTGAGATGTACCCCCATTCATAGAATACATACAAAAATAATGTATTTCGTGCTAAATGGGGGCATTTTCTTGTCTATATCGGTAATATCAATTTCCATATTTCAATGATCTTTTTACACGGGTAATGTAGTGCAATAGTCCTAAACTAAGATGGGCGCGGCACACAAGGGATCAGGAAGAGACCACCCACATAATAATACAATGCCGCCACTGGTCACTGCTCGATTAAAGTAGCTTCTCAATCGTCCTCCCAAGTTTGAGTGCACCCCGAACTCCAAACACAGAAACAAAAAACTTTGAACCCGCCGGAAATCGAACCCGGAACTTCCGGCGTGCAAACCTAGTGTGATACTCACTGGACCACGGAGGTTCTACTTAGTATTATTATTTCATTTTGATTAAAATGAGCAAATGAGGGATATTATATTGCTGAATAAAATAGAGGTGTAGGGCTTTGAACTGTGGTTCAGCCTTGCGCATCATAAAATGATGTGATTTCTCAGAACCTACATATAAGTACCTGCCAATACGGTACACAGACTAGCTAGTAGATAGTCCGTGCTTCGCTATGCAAAATATTCAAAGGTTTTTTCTCCTCTCTGCACTCATGTTAGTCTAATATGTTAGTCAGCTTTCCACGCTACAGATTCCGTTTTTTTGTTTATGTTCTAAATAACATACGAAATTACGAACAGAAATAAAAAGTATACATGATACCATCAGTAGGTAGAGATAGGTACCTACTAGGTATTATTAAAATTTTGATATCTCTCGCTTTTGCTAACTTTGTATGAAAAGTTAAATAGGTTGCATATCAGGGGCGACTTTAGCATTTCACTGATACACTTTAGGACAGCCACTCACTCTCAGGTAGACCTGATCAGGTCGACCTGATAGTGGCCTTACTCTTTATGTACCTATGTAGGAATCAACCTTCATCGGCATGGTTTTTTAATTTCTCGCTTTTGCTATAAACAAATTATTTACTTTGTATGAAAAGTTGAATAGGTTGCATGTCAGGGGCGACTTTAGCATTTCACTGATACACTTTAGGCCAGCCACTCACTATCAGGTAGACCTGATCAGGTCCGCCTGTCAGGTCGACCTGATAGTGGCCTTACTCTTTATGTACCTATGTAGGAATCAACCTTTATCAGCATGGTTTTTGAATGCTAAAACCCGTCCAATGAGCCCTAATCAGCTCAGCGCAAGTTTATGTGGACCTACAGCCTTCCTTTGTAGCCCAGAAGCCAATTTCTGAAAGGGATGGTGTTGTTTACAAGCTGCAAATGAATTACCTAGGTACCTATAGGGATTTTTATTTTTCATTATTACCATTTTTTTTTTTTTTTTTTTTTTTTAAGATTCCACTCTTTCTTTCTCTCTCTCTCTCTCTTTCTGGTAGAAAAGGAATTATGTTTTTAATAAAATTTAAAACTTATTTCTTTGGTAGCGAGCTACACAAATTTGAAATTTTCCGCTTACAACGTTACTCGAGCGGTATAACGTAACATGTTGAAACTGGAGATATGACGAGACAATGAAAAATTAAAACGAATATAACGAAGGATGTCATAAAAAAATATAATTTAAATTACGAAATCATTAGGTAGGAAAAATTCCCGTGTGTAGAAAGAGTGAGTTTCTTGTTTCTCATTAACTCTTCTCTCTGTCCCTGCAGTTTTGTGCGTCCGCCTTTTTGCTTCTTTAGGGACTAATTAAAGGACTTTTAACTGTCTTAAGCATATTTATACGCTTGTCACATATATGTCACCAATTATTACTTGAAACCAATTTGTGCAGTTCAGATCCCAGTTACCTACATACCTACATGGAAAATTGAGTGAGAGAAAGAGGCCTAGAAAGTAGAATAGGGACTAATTAAAGGACTTTTAACTGTCTTAAGCATATTTATACGCTTGTCACATATATGTCACCAATTATTACAGCTAGATAAATCTTATGACTTGACTTGGACTTTTAACAACTGCACCTTGAAACCAATTTGTGCAATTCAACTTCCAGTTACCTACATACCTACATGGAAAATTGAGTGAGAGAAAGAGGCCTAGAAAGTAGAAAGAGAGGGAGAAAGAAAGGAAGAGGAGGATGAAGGATTTGAAGAAAGAGATAAAGAGAAATAAGATTCAGAAAGAGAGAGAGAAAGAAGAGAGAGAGAGAAAGAAGAGAGAGAGAGAGATGAAATTGAAGCCCATTTTATTTCTTGAGGTTTTTTCACTCCCTTTCATTATAAATTCCTCTCACTCCTCCCCCCCTCCTCTCTCTCTCTCTCTTCCTCTCTCTCTCTCTCTCTTTCTTTAATTCTTTATTTCCTCCTCTTCCTTTTGTTCTTTTTCTCCTCCTCCTCTTCCATCTTTTCCTCCTCTTCCTTTTGTTCTTTTTCTCCTCCTCCTCCTCCCTTTCTTCCTCCCCCTCTTTCTTCTTTTTCTTATTCCTCCCCACTTAATCTCTCTTCCTACACTACACTTTCTTACCTCTATTTCTTTTCCATTGTTTCACATTTTGGAACAAAGGAAACGAAACAATTGTTAGCGCTACAAGATGCTCTTCAGCCAAAGGGCATAGGAAGTAGCTACTCATGGAAAGGGTGGCTTTATGACCTTGAACCCTTGAGTGAGAGAATGAGGTGTGAGTGCCTTTATTATTAATAGTCAAACTTTAGCACAAGTACCTACATAAGAATAGGACGTATACCTACCTAGGCACTTTCATAAAAGAAAAAAAAAATCTCGCAAAAATCCGATTAATATAGTGTCAGATTACGTATGAACTCCTCTTATGGAGACCTCCGGGTGGCTTTTTGACCTTGAACCCTTGAGTGAGAGAATGAGGTGTGAGTGCCTTTATTATTAATAGTCAAACTTTAGTACAACCTACATAGGAATAGGACGTATACCTACCTAGGCACTTTCATAAAAGAAAAAAAAAAATCTCGCAAAAATCCGATTATTATAGTGTCAGATTACGTATGAACTCCTTTTATGGAGACCCCCCCTCTGATATGACCTTAGTGGGTATGTTCAAAGAAAATTAGAAAAGAAATGCATACCCGCACTCGGATTATTAGTGGAGGTCCATATCCTACCTATAAATTTGTAAAAATGACTTTTACAACTTCAAACACAGTTCAAACTCTGTAAAGCTTTAAAACATGTGAGGTTATTTTTGCAAAGTTGTTCTCTTGGAGAATTAAATGCTTTTGTTTTGAACAAGAGCCGCATTCTTCCTCAAGGAAATAAATAACAATTAAAAGTAAAACGAAAAAGCAATGTTGAAAACTAAGGGAAGAAAGAAACACAGCTTACATTTTAACTATAAAACTTCTCTGGAAATTCTGGAAAAGCATCAGTTGGCAGGTTTAATGATGTAGGTACTTTTGTGTGAAACAACAAAAGAAGATCAACAATAAGTAGTAAGGGCCAAGGGCTTAGGCCTTAATCCCTGCCTAGGGCTTAGCGGCTTAGCCCTTATTCTCTGTCTAGGGCTTAGCCCTTAGTCCCTGCCTAAGGCTTTCCCCTTATCCCTGCCCTTAGCTCCAGCCTAGGGTTTAGCCCTTATTCCCTGCCTAGGGCTTATCCCTTAGTCCCTACCAAGGGCTTAGCCCATAGTCCCAGCCTAGAGCTTAGCCCTTAGTCCCTGCCTAGGGCTTAGCTCTTAGTCCTAGGACTCCAAAAAAAATTTTATTCAAATAGGTACCTAAATTGATAATGTAGGAAAGTTCTACGATTTATTTACAAATGAAATTACATTATTCTACGAAATAACATTATTACCTAGGTTGATATATTTTCGAATGCATTTTACCTCTCTAAATTCCAGCGCACATCAATTCTCATTATTTTATTAAAAGAGAAGAAAAGAAAGCGGGAGTAAAAAGAAACTCTGGCAAGCTCAATAGTAATTCAAGAGTTGTATTGAATATCATTAGATTTATATTTATACCTATACGATAGATTTATACTATAGGTATAATTAAATTTATACCTACATTAGATTTATACATATTTTGAACTTTTAGACGTGGGTTTCTTTTTTGCTGACTCAGACGTGTGCAGAATCAAAAAATGGAAAGTAACAAGAAAAGTGCCTGGTTGCGGGTTCGGTTCCCGCCCAGAACGGACTTTATCCCAAACAGAATAGGTTTGTTCTTGGAACGACTGGCTTTCCCCTATCCTGTCCTTCTCTTTTCGCTTTCCGGACGATAAGACAATATAATACATAAGCAGTTACAGTTCCCTTTTCTCTATCAAACTAAAAAAAAAAACTTAGGTCGTGTTTCCGGCCTAGACTTACCAGCTTTGGTGGCCGTATAGTAAAACGCCTTGTACACGGGATGAACCTTAATTTCCTCCTCCGTCATATTGTGTAGGAATCAAACTTTATCGGCATGGTTTTTGAATGCTAAAACCCGTCTAATTAATGAGCCCTAATCTCAGCGCAAGTTTATGTGGACCTACAGCCCTCCCTTGTAGCCCAGAAGCCAATTTCTGAAAGGGATGGTGTTGTTTACAAGCTGCAAATGAATTACCTAGGTATAGGGATTTTTATTTTTCATTATTATTACTTTTTTTTAAGATTCCGCAAAAGCTTTTAACCAACTTTCACACACACTATAGACCTGACAGGTACGGCTGAAAAGGTCCGATTGTCAGGTCTACCTGACAGTGAGTGGCTGGCCTTATAATCAAAATCAAAAGAAACTAATCAACTTACCCTGACAGTGCAACAATCCGTGACGGTTACCTCGGTAATTCTGAGCGGCCAAATCATGGAACGCCATCTGAATAGCCGACTCAGTGATGGCCTCAGTGATGTCCTTTGGCATGGTAGTCTCGTCGGATTTCTCCTCCACTATGGTGTAGGAGGAGGGAGGTGGAGGTGTGTTGGAGAGGATGGTGGAGGAGGAAGGTGGTGTGGTGGAGGGGAACAGGTCGTGCAGGTTTCCAAGATTACGAGACTCTGGGAAGATCACTCACACTGATCATAATGATCATAATCAGGTTCAATAACAAATATTCATTAACACGAGAATGTTAAAAAATAAAAAACACTAATTACTATTATTACAGAAAGTCAGAAAACAACTACGAACGAAAAACTGTACTGCAGGGCTGTTTACTTAGACCATTGTTTACCTTTATCACGAGAATGTTAAAGAATAAAAACACGAATTACTATTATTACAGAAAGTCAGAAAACAACTACGAACAAAAAACTGTACTGCAGGGCTGTTTACTTAGACCATTGTTTACTTTTAATTTTATGCACAGAAAAAAAATAACGCGTAAACCAGTGGAATTGCAGACTACAAATAATTAATGGGATACAAACAGTTAATATGGAGCTTACACAAAGTTAGGTTGATTCTAAAGTTTATATCTAGACATTTATTATGCTTTTGATATTATCAGTTCAAACCCACGTCTATAGGTACCTACAGAAACGTGGCAACATTGTTCAATGAAAAATTTACCTTTAATTTTATGCACAGAAAAAAATAACGCGTAAACCAGTGGAATTACAGACTACAAATAATTAATGGGATACAAAAAGTTGGAGCTTACACAAAGTTAGGTTGATTCTAAAGTTTATATTTAGACATTTATTATGCTTTTGATATTATCAGTTCAAACCCACGTCTATTTTGGAGCTTACACAAAGTTAGGTTGATTCTAAAGTTTATATTTAGACATTTATTATGCTTTTGATATTATCAGTTCAAACCCACGTCTATAGGTACCTACAGAAACGTGGCAACATTGTTCAATGAAAAATATTTTATTGATAGGTACCGTAAGTCTAACACTAGGCGAGCTACATAATATTTAAACTTTGTTGAGAGACAATGAAACGAGGAAACCTCACGGGGGGAAAAAAGCAAAAGGTTATGATTTATAAACCATACCTACCTACTTGATTTTTTAAATTTTAACAAACAATTCGACAATTTTTAACTAAGTCTAACACTAGGCGAGCTAAATAATATTTAAACTTTGTTGAGAGATAATGAAACGAGGAAACCTCACGGGGGAAAAAAGCAAAAGGTTATGATTTATAAACCATACCTACCTACTTGATTTTTTAAATTTTAACAAACAATTCGACAATTTTTAATGCAGAAGTATACGGTTTTATTGCTAGCAAATAACTTTACAATAGCCATTATAAGATTGTTAAAAGCCTAAAAAAAATCACACAAGAACATGACATTGAAACACTAAAAAAAAACAGGAAAAATTTACGAAATTTTACGTTAAATTATTTTGTACAAAAACGCGATCTATTTTTTCCACGAGGGTCCCCGAAGCATCAGATAGAAAAGCCCTAGAATCCCTAGATCAATGAGTGCATGGTGTCCCTAGCCCTAGATCAATGAGTGCATGGTGTCCCTAGCCCTAGATCAATGAGTGCATGGTGTACCTAGCCCTAGATCAATGAGTGCATGGTGTCCCTAGCCCTAGATCAATGAGTGCATGGTGTCCCTAGCCCTAGATCAATGAGTGCATGGTGTCCATAGCCCTAGATCAATGAGCGCATGGTGTACCTAGCCCTAGATCAATGGGTGCATGGTGCCGTGACATCAATCCCTCCTGCTGCCCCCGCAGCATAAACCATATCCTTCATGGTGGCATTCCATTGTTTCTCCACCTCTAAGGTGTGTCCACTAGTCGACCGGCCGTCTATCGATGTCGCCTGAACCATCCAGACTGCCTCGACAACGAAGATTCACCTCGTCGATCGACAGCCGAGCTGGTCGACTATGTTTGAACACACCTAAGCAACAGAAAGATATAGGTATCTATTTTTTTTAGGATCCAGCACTGATTGGGTACTTATTGACCAATAGGAACAGTTGCATTGAGAAGAGGATAAGGGTGGTTGGGAAAAGGCTTTAGAATTCCTTCCAATTATACTTCAGGGATTTTGGGGCATTTCCGGACCCAAAGATACCTACATTACATACATTAATTTTGTAGGGTAAGGCTAGTAAATATTTCTCTGTCCTTTTTCCTTTTGTCTATAGCAGTGGGTCTTTGTTTCTCCAGTTATTCTGACAGGTACACAACTGATCAGGTATACAGTGCAAAAGTCCTAAACTAAAATGGACGCGGCACGTAAGGCATCAAGAAGAGACCGCCTTAACATGATATCTGACACCTGATGAGCACACACACTATCAGGTGGACCTGATCAGGTATACCTGTCGTCAGGTCTACCTGATAGTGAGTGGCTGGCCAAAGATAGTTGAAAACTGAGAACTGATCAGGTGTACCTGATAGAACCGCCACAGTCTCATCAGGTGGCATCAAGAAGAAACCGCCTTAACATGATATCTGACACCTGATGAGCACACACACTATCAGGTGGACCTGATCAGGTATACCTGATAGTGAGTGGCTGGCCAAAGATAGTTGAAAACTGAGAACTGATCAGGTGTACCTGATAGAACCGCCACAGTCATCAGGTGTGCTACTCATTTTCCTCACGAGGTTGAGTGGGCCCCGCAACAGCCGGTCACGGAATCAATTATTTGCATGATACAAATTTTTTGACCTCGCCGGCAATCGAACTCGGCTCTCCCGCGCGCAAGACGAGCGCAGTAGCAATCGAACTCGGGTCTCCCGCGCGCAAGACGAGCGCAGTGACCACTACACCATGAGAGCTGACATTATTTTTAAATAAACACATCCATCTCACCTGCAAATCATTATCTTCCATGAGTAACTCCGGATTCTCCTTCTTGTACTGTCTGGCGATTTCCTCGTGTTCCTTCATGAGAGCTGACATTATTTTTAAATAAACCACATCCAATCTCACCTGCAAATCATTATCTTCCATGAGTAACTCCGGATTCTCCTTCTTGTACTGTCTGGCGATTTCCTCGTGTTCCTTATCCGAATCTTCCATGAGTAACTCCGGATTCTCCTTCTTGTACTGTCTGGCGATTTCCTCGTGTTCCTTATCCGACAGTTTCATGTTGTTCAGCTTCTCGAAGTCCTGGAACAGATTCTTCTGGTAGTTCTCCAGAAACACCTTGTCCTCGGCCTTCAGACCGCCCTTCTGGGCCACCTTCTCGAACGTGTTAACCAGTTTGAGGGCCTCCCGAATCTGCTCGGGGCTCATGCCCACGAGTATCCTGAGAAAGGACTTCCAGTTCCGACCTGGAGAGAAGGGTTAAAGTTACTTTGGGTTTCATCGTGACGAGTAGGTACTAGGTGTACTTTGGGTTCCATCGTGACGAGTAGGTACTAGGTGTCTAGCAAGGCCACAAGGCCATCCACTCACTATCAGGTAGACCTGACAGGTACGGCTGAAAAGGTCTGCCTGTCGGGTCTACCTTATAGTGAGTGGCTGGCCTAACCTTGCCAATCTTGCAGATAAAATAGAGTACCTACCTACATGAACCCGGCTTTACTAGGTGTCTAGCAAGGCCACAAGGCCATCCACTCACTATCAGGTAGACCTGACAGGTACGGCTGAAAAGAACTAGGTGTCTAGCAAGGCCACAAGGCCAGCCACTATCAGGTAGACCTGACAGGTACGGCTGAAAAGGTCTGCCTGTCGGATCTACCTAATAGTGAGTGGCCGGCCTAACCTTGCCAATCTTGCTGATAAAATAGAGTACCTACCTTCATGTACCCTGCTTACTGCTTATACTTCGAAAATGAGGTAAAAAAAGTGCCTTTGCTTCCGCAGTCTGTCTAAACAAGGTCCCATGTATTTCTATCAACTGATTAATAGTGCATCAAGCATTCAAGCAAAAAGACAAAGTATGCAAAAAACTGTACAGTGCACCTCCTTGTGCTCCAGGTAATGCTATGCAAATACTGCAAAATAGTAATCAAGTAATCAAACGAAATATAAAAAAATAAGGTAAAAAAAGTGCCTTTGCTTCCGCAGTCTGTCTAAACAAGGTCCCAACAGTGCACCTCGTTGTGCTCCAGGTAATGCTATGCAAATACTGCAAAATAGTAATCAAACGAAATATAAAATAAAAATACACGTGCCTTTTAGACCGAGCCATGAAGAATGAAAATAAACAAATAATTCAAAACTGAAAGACGAAAGCCAAAACAAAAGAAAGTATTTTCTTTTTTCAATATATAAAAAAAGAAAAGTTAATTCCAAAAGAAGCGAAATCCTGAATGGGATGAAAAAAAAGCGGAAAGAAAAATGGCAAACGAAGAAAAAACAAATTGAAATAGAGAGCAAGATTAATGTTCATTTCAAATAGCGAATGACGGAGATTGGGGGAAAAGAGAAGAAAAGAAAGCGGGAGTAAAAAGAAACTCTGGCAAGCTCAATAGTAATTCAAGAGTTGTGTTGAATATCATTAGATTTTTATATTTATACTTACGTTAGATTTATACTATAGGTAGGTATAATTAAATTTATTCCTACATTAGATTTATACATATTTTGAACTTTTAGACGTGGGTTTCTTTTTTGCTGACTCAGACGTGTGCAGAATCTAAAAATGGAAAGTAACAAGAAAAGTGCCTGCGTATAAAAAAAAGAAAAGTTAATTCCAAAAGAAGCGAAATCCTGAATGGGATGAAAAAAAAAAAGAAAAAAAAAAAAAAGCGGAAAGAAAAATGGCAAACGAAGAAAAAACAAATTGAAATAGAGAGCAAGATTAATGTTCATTTCAAATAGCGAATGACGGAGATTGGGGGAAAGAGAAGAAAAGAAAGCGGGAGTAAAAAGAAACTCTGGCAAGCTCAATAGTAATTCAAGAGTTGTGTTGAATATCATTAGATTTATATTTAAACCCACGTTAGATTTATACTATAGGTATAATTAAATTTATTCCTACATTAGATTTATTTTGAACTTTTAGACGTGGGTTTCTTTTTTGCTGACTCAGACGTGTGCAGAATCTAAAAATGGAAAGTAACAAGAAAAGTGCCTGGTCGCGGGTTCGGTTCCCGCCCAGAACGTACTTTATCCCAAACAGAATAGGTTTGTTCTTGGAACGACTGGCTTTCCCCTATCCTGTCCTTCTCTTTTCGATTTCGGGACGATAAGACCTTAGCAGTTACAGTTTCCTCTATT
Organism: Diaphorina citri; assembly: GCF_000475195.1. Lineage (NCBI taxonomy): Eukaryota > Metazoa > Arthropoda > Insecta > Hemiptera > Psyllidae > Diaphorina > Diaphorina citri. The sequence goes on from NW_007378136.1 coordinate 124,090, forward strand.
AAACCTCTTTAAAAAAGTCCATCAAACCTCTTGGGGGGGTGAACCCCCGCCCTAGGTCAGCCACTTGGAACAACTGGCTTTCCCCTATCCTGTCCTTCTCTTTTCGATTTCGGGACGATAAGACCTTAGCAGTTACAGTTTCCTCGATTAAACCTCTTTAAAAAAGTCCATCAAACCTCTTGGGGGGGGGGACCCCCTCAGATGGTGGTCCCGCCCTAGGTCAGCCACTCACTATCAGGTAGACCTGACAGGCGGATCTCTTTAGGCGTACCTGTTAGGTCTATCTGATGGTAAGTGACCGGCCCTAGACTTGGGCGTAACTAAACCTCAATAATAATAAACAAATAAATATATCCTAAATTTGGTCCCGGCCTAGACTTACTACTTCTGGGGCGAAACACAACAGCTGGCTTTCTCCTATCTTATCCCCCTCTCTTCGCTTTCCGGACGATAAGACAATATTATATAAGACATAAGCAGTTACAGTTCTCTTTTCTCTATCAAACTAAAAAAAAAACTTAGGTCGTGGTTCCGGCCTAGACTTACCAGCTTTGGTGGCCGTATAGTAAAACGCCTTGTACACGGGATGAACCTTAATTTCCTCCTCCGTCATATTGGCCATTGCTTTCACCATACGCGGATAATTCTGAGCGGCCAAATCATGGAACGCCATCTGAATAGCCGACTCAGTGATGGCCTCAGTGATGTCTTTTGGCATGGTAGTCTCGTCGGATTTCTCCTCTACGATAGTGTAGGAGGAGGGAGGGGGAGGTGTGTTGGAGAGGATGGTGGAGGAGGAAGGTGGTGTGGTGGAGGGGAACAGGTCGTGCAGGTTTCCAAGATTACGAGACTCTGTGGGGGAGATAGAAAGATGATATAGCCATTAGAAATGTGAAAATAATTGAAGACTTATGGCCATTAGAGAGTTCCCTGTCCAAATCTGTCCTTATCTTATCGTACTTATCCCCTGTCCAAATGAATTGAGCTTGTGAACGAACAAAATTCTACAGGTGTGTCCAAACATAGCCCATCCGCGTTGTCGATAGACGAGGTGAATCTATGTTGTCGAGGCAGTGTGGACGGTTCAGTCAATGTCGATCGACTCATTGTGGACTCATAACGGTGAGTCCGACTCACCTTACGACTCGGACTCGACTGCTACAGCCGCATGAGTAGAGATCACTTCGAGTGCAGACGAGTATGTTGAGAACTCATTGCTGAAACACACCACATAGGTACCCTCTACAAGAGTCACAAACTGATGTGTGTCAAACTGAGATTTGACTTGCCGATAGATGATCTCTTTGGTCGGAGCTTCTATGGAAACATCTACATCATACTTTCCACCTGTTACCACCTGTAAACATCATAAAAAGATAAATTATCCTGTTTATCAAAAGTGTCCATTCAAGTAGCTTTACTTAATGTTGCACAAAAGAATTGCTGTTTGTTTAAATTTCCTATTGATTTTAGGAAAGTCATGAAATTTTATCAATTCTTTTTATGATGTTTACAGGTGGTAACAGGTGGAAAGTATGATGTAGATGTTTCCATAGAAGCTCCGACCAAAGAGATCATCTATCGGCAAGTCAAAAAATCTATGTTGTCGAGGCAGTGTGGACGGTTCAGTCGATGTCGATCGACTCATTGTGGACTCATAACGGTGAGTCCGACTCACCTTACGACTCGGACTCGACTGCTACAGCTGCATGAGTAGAGATCACTTTGAGTGCAGATGATGCCAATATGGTTAAGACAAGTGGGTCTAATCTTTTTTTCTTTAAAAAAAGAGGTTTGACAGAGGGAACTGTAACTGCTATGGTCTTATCGTCCCGAAATCGAAGAGAGAAGGAAGACAGGATAGGAATTGCTACTTGAATGGACACTTTTGAAGAAACATTTGAAAAGGTCATTGGGAGTCACTGAACTCAATCTCTTATTGTGATTCCCTTCAGTTTACTACAGGCAAAGCCATATTTTATTATGTTACTTTTTTTTGAGTCATCATATGAAATTTCTCTTTGGACTGGTTTGGACTGGTAGCGGGTGTGGTGGAGCCGTTACATTGAAACTAGTCCAAAGAGATATTTTGTATGATGACTAGTCACATAATAAAATACGACTGAACATGACAAGAATCAATACCTAGATATTTAAGTTGTACACGCATTTTTGTCTCATATGTACGGGACAGATTTCTTTTAAGTTTCATGATAGGCAACTGTTATGTTGGTCTACAGATAGAAAAAGGTAGGTATCTTCTTCATAACTCAACTGATTTCTACTGTTTATTGATCAAGTTACAAGTTTATCAGGCAGTAGTTACCTTACTTTACCTCTTATCACAGTCTAAAGCAGTCTTCTTGCCTGGATAACTGAGCTGTATTTGGAGAAACCCTAGCCCTTGTCAGTTGTACTCTGGTAGTTTTTCAGCACTCTAGCTGTACCCAATAACTTATTAAGCCCTTGGAACATGTCTACTCACCTGAAATTCCAGGATGACTGATGTATTTCTCTTGATATCTTCAAAGAAACACTCTCTGGCATTATCAGCTAGTTCAAACGTCAACTCGACCGCTTGCACTATTTGGTGAAGGATGAGAAGGAAAAAGAACCCAATCCATTGTTTTTTCAGCAACATACTTATCCTGAGGTTCATTTTGATTGTTTAATTCAATTTAACATTCGCTTAAGGTTTAGACTTACTAGACATTGACTTTAGAGTTCTGTAGACTTGCTAGACAGACCGGAGCTCGTGAGGCCATGGTGCAATTAAATTTTAATTAATGACCGGGCTATGCCGGTGTAGAGGTAGAACACATGGACTAAGGATATCTAGTAGAATTTATCATGAGACTAAACTATCCAACGCAGGAGAGAGATTAAGTTGTGAGTCTGTTACATAGGCGGCGATAGGGGGGGGCTTGGGGGGCTTAAGCCCCCCCAAAGTTATCAGGGCCTCTTACACTAGATAAAATTGGATTTCAGAATAATAATCCAAAACACCATTTTTTACTTTTATCCTATAGGAAGGAAAGTAATGTAATCGGGTCAAATTTTCGATGGTCAGTTTTTAGTGCCAAAACACGTTTTGAGGTCCCTAGAGCCTAAATCCAAAGTTTCAGCCATTGGTCCGTGTGTGTATCTGTGTGTCTGTCTGTAAACAAAATATCTCGAGAACGGTAAGAGCTAGCGACTTGAAATTTGGTATGTAGCTGTCAAATGTGATAAGGATGCGACACGAAACTTTTGGTTAAGATCGGTGCATTGGTTGGCGGCATTTTACCGCTTTTTGGCGGTTTTCGGTCTAGTTTAACAATATCTCGGGAACGGTATGAGCTAGAGACTTGAAATTTGGTATGTAGTTCACAAATGTGACAAGGATGAAACAGAAAACGTTTAGTTAAGATAGGTACTGCGCTTGGCGGTATTTTGACCGCTTTTGGACGGATTTCGACCGTTTTTTGGCGGTTTTCAGCTATACCGACTAAACGGTTAGAGATATGGTAAAAGTTAGGGTAAAATAATATATACTCAAATAAGCATCATTCAATAAGATAAGGAAAGTTGTGAGATGTTCACACCAGATTTTTTACATAAAGCTAAATCAAAATTTTGAAGGTGTACCTTCAAAATCAAGCCCCCCCAAAACTAAACAAAATATCTCGAGAACGGTAAGAGCTAGCGACTTGAAATTTGGTATGTATAGCTGTCAAATGTGACAAGGATGCGACACGAAACTTTTGGTTAAGATCGGTGCATTGGTTGGCGGCATTTTACCGCTTTTGGCGGTTTTCGGTGTAATTTAACAATATCTCGGGAACGGTATAAGCTAAAGACTTCAAATTTGGTATGTAGTTCACAAAGCGGTTTTTGGTGTATTTTAACAATATCTCGGGAACGGTATGAGCTAGAGACTTGAAATTTGGTATGTAGTTCACAAATGTGACAAGGATGAAACAGAAAACGTTTAGTTAAGATAGGTACTGCGCTTGGCGGTATTTTGACCGCTTTTGGACGGATTTCGACCGTTTTTTGGCGGTTTTGGAGTGAACTGTAACTGCTAAGGCCTCATTGTCCCGAAGGCGAAGAGAGAAAGAAGACAGGATATTAAAAAGCCAGCCTTTCTGAAAACGAACATTATCCGTTCAGGATTCAGGCGGAAATGGAACCCGTGGCCTAGCGCATACAAGGCAGAGACGCTACCTTCCAAGCTAACTAGGCTTTCTTAATCTATATATACTTCTTAATCCATCATACCTTAATCCATACTTACGTCTTAATCCATACATACTTCTTAATCCATACATACGTCTTAATCCATACGTACGTCTTAATCCATACATACTTCTTAATCCATACTTACGTCTTAATCCATACATACTTCTTAATCCATGAATTTTTTTCTCCTTCTTCACCTTTTCCAGTTTATACGGGTTCAGTGTTTTTCGTCAATGTGAAATACTGTTGTTTACAAATGCAAAGGAATTAGCTAGTAGGCCATTTTCCTAGGCGTGTCCCAATATTTCCGTACAATACCAATGCAATATACGTCTCAAAGTGAACTTCTCCGGACGTAAAATGATCCCCCATTCGGATCTCCGGGGCCTTGAGTCCCATCATCTTAAATGCCCTAAAATGGAATTAATAGAATGTAAAAAAAAGGCTATAATAAAATTCTAGATTTTAAATGGTAGCAATGAAACACCTGCTGATATTTATTTCATGGATTCGAACCCGGGAGCTTCTGCTTGGCAAGCAAGCGCGTTACCACTGGGCTAAAGAGGCTACAATTACCTGTCTAAATGGAAGGTAGCAATTTCGGAGTTGTGTCGTTCATAGTCAGTGAAATAGAAGTGATTGGGTAATGTTTGCTGGTCACGGGGGAACCTGAAATCAAATGATATACGAGTACCTACATATGTAGAGGTTTTACGTTTTACCAATTTCTCTTCACCATAAAATAGCTGTTATTAGTAGCTCTGAACTAGTGCTGCAGGAAGAAAAAGCCATTAATTCAAAATCAACGTCTGCCTTGTAAGCGCTAGGCAGCAGGTTCGATTCCCGACCGGGCGGATTTTATCCTCAACAGATAAGCTTCGTTCTCGGAAAGGCTGGCTAGCGCTTACATGGCAAACGCGCTACCCTCCAAGCTACCTATCCAGCTCATTTGCACTGAATTATTAAAAAGTTTAATGGAAGAAAAAAAATAATAATAATAAAAAGGGAGGTTTCATTCTAATTAATTTAAAAACAACACAAGAACATTTCAACATAATTTTCGTTCCAGAGCTGAGCAGCTCCTTGAAGAACTTTTAGACAGCTTGACTGAAAGAGTGGAATACAGTGTGACTCATAAGTATTTTTTACCTTTATTTATTATTATTATTATTTTCAAAAGTATTGTATCTTTTGATTGTAATTGTATGTAAGGATTGAATAAAGGACAAGGGAAGGGTTTGTATAATAAGGAGAAGGTTTATTGAAAGCAGAGAAATGTGAACAGAGAAATTTGTACAGAATGAAAAGATGTATCAGCACTGGGAGAGTTTTTCCAGTTGTTGATTTCGTTGCTAGGAGACAATATTACTGGGTGGTTGTTGTTTTTGTAATACTGTGTGTATCAAAATATACCACAAAAAGTTTGATAGAGGGTACTAAACTGTAACAACGGGGGTCTGGTCCCGGAGCTTAAAAGACAGGCGCGCTATCCTTCAAGCTGACCACTGTATCCCCCCAAAAAAACACTTCGTGTTAAAAAATTAACGTCAAGAGTTACCCTCCACAAAAAAGTACTGATATAAAAAAAGACGTCAATGTGGGACCTCCCTTCTACATTAGCTCTTCTAAAGAAAATAATAATTTTCCATCACTCCACATCAATTTACCTTATAACTGTTGAACCATTGATCCCGGATTACAAAACCTAGATCTTGACCGCAGTGCACTGATGAAAATTACAAAACAATTAACATTGTTATCTTCATTAGTGTACTGCGGTCCGGGATCACTCTATGGTCCAGCCTCAATTCGATTCTCGCCCGGGGCGAGCTTTATTCTAACCAGACAAGGTTCGTTCTCGGAACGGCTGGCTTTCTAGTATCCTGTCCATCTCTTCTCGATTTCGGGAGGATAAGACCTATGTTGTTACAGTTCTTTCTATCAAAATTTTTTTCCAAGAGTTCCAGGACTAAAGTAGTGATTCATTCCTTTTTCGAGCAATAGTTCGACAGCAGAAAAGAACCATCCATAAGGCAATTCCCCTTATCCTTCGTTTCTGCTCAATACTGTCCATTTGTGTTCAATTTTACGGCATCCTCACTCAAGCAGTCTATACTCGATTCAGGATACCATGCGGGGGACTTCATTCCCTACAAATTCAGGCACATATTGAGGAACAGAGATTACAATATGGGAAGAGATAGGGAGATAGACGTGAGGAATCATGAGTAAGGAAAGGGGAGAGAGGGAGAAATCTGGCCAAAGAAGCTGAATTATTCATGCCAAGTTAAACACAGAGGTGAAAACTCAGGAGAAAAATAATGGTTATGGGGAGAAAAAAAATCGTCACTATTTTACTTCGTTTTTTGTTTATATTTTCCATGAATAAAATTTCACATTTTTTTTTTTTTTTTTTAAGTCCATTTTTTATTTTGTAGGGACCTTGGTAATTTCCCCTTTTTTTTTTGGGCCGTTAGGAAAGCTGGATGCCTGAGTGTCTAGGAGTATGGGGGGGTAGTTGAATTCCTAGCTTCCTCGGACCGTTAGGAAAGCTGGATTCCCGAATGTCTAGGAGTCTAGGAGGGTGGGGGTAGTTGAATTCCTAGCGCCCTCGGACCGTTAGGAAAGCTGGATTCCAGAATCTCCTAGGACCACTGATGAAGCTGGATAAGGATTCCTACCCTCGGACCACTGTGGTAGCTGCTAAATTCCTACCCTACGAGCATTGGGGGTGGTTGAATTCCTAGCTTGCTTGGACCGTTAGAGAAGTTGGATTCCGAGATCTCTTAGGACCATTACTGAATTCCTTCCCTAGAAGCGCGGAAGTCAACCACTTCGGGCCGTTAGGAAAGCTGGATTCCCGTTTAGGACCATTGCGGTAGCTGGATTCCTGACGTCCAAGGACCCATAAGGTGGCTAGATTCCTACTTCCTCCCCTAGGAGCGTGGTGGAAGCTTGATTCGCGCCGTGGGTAGAATGGTGAGTGGCGGATTCTCGGTGGGTTTGTCAAGGCGTACCTCAATACAGTGCCGAATGGCTTGCAGAATGATTTTGACTCTCCTATCCAGAGCGTCTAGGTGGGGTTGCCATAGGATAGGTGCGATGGGGTCACGTGACATGGACTCTACCATGGCTTCGGACAACTTCTTGGGACCGTTGTGGAATCTGAGGGGCAGAGAAGAGTAGAATAGAATAGAATATACCTTGTTTGTCCTGCTGGGATAGGACTAAAAAGTCCCTTTACCTCCGCTGAAAGGAAAGGAAGAAGAAGAGTGGACACATGAAGACTCGGACAACTTCTTGGGACCGTTGTGGAATCTGAGGGGCAGAGAAGAGTAGAATAGAATAGAATAGAATTGTCCTGCTGGGATAGGACTAAAAAGTCCCTTTACCTCCGCTGAAAGGAAAGGAAGAAGAAGAGTGGACACATGAAGAATCAGTTTTTTTTTTTTTTACTTTCCTTATCCTATAGGAAGGAAAGTAATATAATCGGGTGAAATTTTCGACGGTCAGTTCTGAGGGCCAAAACACGTATTGAAGTCCCTAGAGCCTAAATCTAAAGTTTGAGCCATTGGTCCGTGTGTGTGTCTGTCTGTGAACAAAGTATCTCGAGAACGGTAAGCGCTAGAGACTTATACAGTCTTGAGCCACCTACTCAATGTTTCGCGGGAAAAAATGTCTCTTTTTTTGTGTGTTGAAATATTAACGACAAAAAGCTCAAGGGGGACTTTGATGAAAACGTAAGGAATTCCTGTGTACATTGTATGTACTACAGGGTGGGGAGTGTCTAAATAAGATCTTGAAAGGGGGAGTGTTCCTAAGTTTATGAACGCACTGTAGAGCAGAATTGTGGAAGAGATGGTGAAATAGGAAGGTAGATATTTTCTTAATTGAAAGTCAACATGGTTTTTCTCAACATGGTTGTCTTCAAGTGGAAATTTTCAAGTCATTAGGATAGAGGTGTAAATTCCCCAAATGCTCTCTTTTTGGGGACAGATCCCCATTTTGTCGAATATTTGGATAACCAACCATTTTTTTTTTAAAGAGGTTTGACAGAGGGAACTGTAACTGCTAAAAGGTCTTATCGTACCGAAATCGAAGAGAGAAGGAAGATGGGATAGGGGAAAGCCAGCCGTTTTAAGAACGAAGGTTATCTGTTTAGGATAAAACTCACACCTGGCGGGAATCGAACCTACGACTTAACGCTTACAAAACAGACGCATTACCCGCCAAGCTAACTGGGCTGGCAAAGACCCCCATTTCAATGAAAGGTACACGAAATATTTTGGCGTTTCTTTACCCCGGTCATAATTCTTTTACTTTCCCATTTAAAATCATGCAATTTGATCCCCAATATCCCCATGCTTCGACTTACTTGAGCAGTGTATTCAGCGTTCTCTCTCGTATCAGGCAGCATTGTAGTATGGGCGCCAATATACTCAGCTCATCATGATATGCTCTACCAAAGCCACGACCATGATCCAAATGAATCGGGAACGTTTCGTTGTCAAACGGAAAAATAGAAACAAAACCAATGGATTTTGGAATTGAAATAATCGAGGTTCTACTGTAATAGGCACGTAATTGTTGCACTTGTGATTTTGCACACACGAAAAGTAAAGTGAGTGTCGATTTTATTATAAACAATAGAATAGAAAACTACGAAATTTTAGACGTCTGATTCACGGAATTGTCAACTATAACTGAAACCGTGACAGGACTAATAACAACGTGGTTCAATATTTGAATGCTAGAATAACTGGAATACAATGGAGATGCTGGCATTTGATAACCACTGAATAACAAAAGGAGGGAGAGAGATTTAAATAATAACAATAAATAAAATTAAAAAAAAAAAAAAAATCGATTGAAAATTTTCTGTACCACCGGGATGTGAACCCAGTATCTCTGGATCGACAGACGAGAGTCTTTACCTCACCGTCTCTTTGGGACATTGACGCTACGATTGATACGTGAAGGAAAGACAAAAACACCGGATGTCCACAACAATCACCTTAGGTCTATTAGATTTATTTATTTTTAAAAAAAATTTTAAATAAACAGTCTTTACAAAACACGAGACTAAACTTAAGAGCTACTAGCCATATTTTGTTTTTTAATGGAGGTCAAAATTTTTGGGGTCATTAATTCATTATACTTACTTAGTTTGTGTCAAAAAGATCAGAGGTTCAACTTTTTAACCGTTATAATCCAACTAGCTAGAAAAACGATTTAAGGTGTCAATAATCGATTTAGGGCGTTACTTTATCCAGAAAAAATTCAATTTTTCTTGTCTTTTGATAAGGGAAGGACCCTAAAGGAGGGGTGGGGGGAATTAAAAGGGACATTTTTAATTATGCTGGGCGTGGGACCTTGTCACACAGTTTATTGGATCAACACACTGATCAATTTTTGTGGCCTGACTTGAACTTGAATCACCAACCTCCGAATCCAAAGTCCACTATGACGAACCACCTCACTTTGACTGTTTGTACTTTTATTTAGTACTTGTTGAATAGGACCCCATTTTAAATTATCTATGTTGTTTTAAAGACAAAAATGAAATATAAATATCAGGTGTATCTCTAATAATACATATTAGGCATTGGAGAAGTTGTTAACTTGAATCACCAACCTCCGAATTCAAAGTCCACTATGACGAACCACCTCACTTTGACTGTTTGTACTTTTATTTAGTACTTGTTGAATAGGACCCCATTTAAAATTATCTACGTTGTTTTAAAGACAAAAATGAAATATAAATATCAGGTGTATCTCTAATAATACATATTAGGCATTGGAGAAGTTGTATCATCAAAATGCTTACAATGCTACAGGCTACAGGGAACAAAATAATATTTTTCCAAGTTCAAGTTTACTCTTTACACCCAGAAGCAATAAAAACTAGTCAGAAAATTTCCGCCCTAAGCAAAAATAAAATTGCACCCAAAAAACGGAGTCTTACTCTATCTATACCTTTTCATAATTCTCCAACTCTTTACGAGCTTAGAGCAAGATCCTACCCCAAGCAGAAATTCGATCTGCTAAAAATAAATACACCACGTGCTAGCTTAATATTATGACAAAATAAATATGGCTGCATTCGAAACAAGTAGATCCGATTATATCTACAATAAATAATATTTTTGCAGCTGTACAATTCACAGACAACTAGGGAGAGGAGAGAGTTGATTTTTTATTTGCTACTAGCCGAAATCCGGAGCGAAGCGATCTGCTAGTAAATCCTTAAGGCATGGCCGTTCATGTCAATCATCCGTTAAGTGGTCTTGCTCGGTGTAGCTTAACAAAAACGAATAGGAAAATAGCCTATAACCTTCAGGGGAGTGCAAGCAATAAGTTCACAATGTTTCATAGCAATCGGATGAGCGGTTTGGCCAGGCATAAAGTTTGAACAAACACACACACAAACAAATATTCATTTTTATACACTTGACAGCAGAAAAAGCGAACCAGCCCTATTTTTCGGTTTTTCTCAAACTGCTGCTCAGTGTTCAATTTTTTTCGGTAAAACCTTGTTTGTACTTTTATTTAGTACTTGTTAAATAGGACCCCATTTAAAATTATCTATGTTGTTTTAAAGACAAAAATGAAATATAAATATCAGGTGTATCTCTAATAATACATATTAGGCATTGGAGAAGTTGTATCATCAAAATGCTTACAATGCTACAGGGCACAAAATAATATTTTTCCAAGTTCAAGTTTACTCTTTACACCCAGAAGCAATAAAAACTAGAGTCAGAAAATTTCCGCCACAAAATAATATTTTTCCAAGTTCAAGTTTACTCTTTACACCCAGAAGCAATAAAAACCAGAGTCAGAAAATTTCCGCCCTAAGCAAAAATAAAATTGCACCCAAAAAACAGAGTCTTACTCTATCTATACCTTTTCATAATTCTCCAACTCTTTACGAGCTTAGAGCAAGATCCTACCCCAAGCAGAATTTCGATCTGCTAAAAATAAATACACCACGTGCTAGCTTAATATTATGACAAAATAAATATGGCTGCATTTGAAACAAGTAGATCCGATTATATCTACAATAAATAATATTTGCAGATGTACAATTCACAGACAACTAGGGAGAGGAGAGAGTTGATTTTTTATTTGCTACTAGCCGAAATCCGGAGCAAAGCATTCTGCTAGTAAATCCTTAAGGCATGGCCGTTCATGTCAATCATCCATTAAGTGGTCTTGCTCGGCGTAGCTTAACAAAAACGAGCCGGTTTTTGCTACTAGCCGAAATCCGGAGCGAAGCGATCTGCTAGTAAATCCTTAAGGCATGGCCGTTCATGTCAATCATCCATTAAGTGGTCTTGCTCGGCGTAGCTTAACAAAAACGAGCCGGAAAATAGCCTATAACCTTCACGGGAGTGCAAGCAATAAGTTCACAATGTTTCATAGCAATTGGATGAGCAGTTTGGCCAGGCATAAAGTTTGAACAAACAAACACTCACACAAACAAATATTCATTTTTATATATTAGATAAGTAGGTAGTTGATCAAAAAATTGAACATGTTGAGAAAGGATAGCTTGAAGAAGAGGAGATACTTTTTACTACAGGTTGTCCTATGTTTAATACTAGTACTTGTACTTTTTAAATATAGTTAACTTAGAATATAGCACTATGTTTCGGCTAGTATAGAATATGTTTTGTAAGTGATAGGTTGCTGGTTTGACTCCCACCCAATGCAAACTTTATCCTAAACAGGTAAGGCTCATTCTCGGAAAAGCTGACTTTCTCCTAACCTATATTCTTTCTCTCTTCGATTTCGGTACGAAACGAGCTTTGCTGTTTCCCTAAGTGGCATGTTAGGCAAGTCTGAAAATACAACTTTTTTGATTGGACACTCAAATAATTAAGCTGCTAAGATACACAAGATTTTGTTCTCCTTCTTTAGTAGACTAAATTTCACCTCAAGTTACCTTGAAGCGAAGTTCAACTCTCCCCTCTTCCCCAGCACATTACCACCTCAACGCAGTGGCTTATACTGCCTCTCGTTTCTCGATGCAAAGAAATTCTTGACTATGTACACTTGGAGTGTGGATGCAAGTAGGACCACAACAAATTCTATGCTTGACCACCACATGACCCTCTCGTTGAGATCTTCAGCTCGCTTCCTGCCTTGAGCTTCCCGCAGTCTGTGATGTGTCTGATAGTCGATGATTGTGTTCAGGGACTTGTGAATCTCCTGTGTGGACGACTCCATCTGAGAAAGAGAGAGGGTAATCAGTATTAGTGACTTAATAAAAAGAATTTTTTCTTCATAAATGTTCCTTTTGTTGTTGTTGTTGTTTCTTTTTTCCAATTATGAAGACCACAGCACACACTATGGGATCCAGAATGTAGAAAAAAAAGATGTTTCATCACTTCAAAACAAAAGAGGGTTCATCACTACAACACACAAATTTTACAAATTCATTTTGGTCTTTTATTTATCCTTCTTTCTTTTGACCTCCCTACTTCTTTTCTCCGATTTATTCTCACCTGTGTCATCACAGTGACATGTTCCCCGACTCCCGGCAGCTGAGGTTCATCTCCAACTTGGAAGTCCATGTACACAACCTTGTGCGAGTATGTTGAGAACTCATTGCTGAAACACACCACATAGGTACCCTCTACAAGAGTCACAAACTGATGTGTGTCAAACTGAGCAAGGTTTGACAGAGGGATTGTAACAACAGAGGTCTTATGGTCACGAAATCGAAGAGAGAAGGAAGACAGGATAGGAGAAAGTTAGAAGTTCCGAGAACGAAACTAATCTCTGTCTCGGAAAATATTCGACTCTTTCGATATTATTAATCACGGGGCTATACATAATTCTATAGGTATTTCCTCTAAATCTGAGTAAGAGTCTACATTGAACATTTGCCATTGGACTAAAGAGCAAGGCTAAAACTGAGGATGGTAGGATTGGACTAAATAGTCCCTAGTCCCTATATCGCTCTACCTCTATTCCATACCTCTGTTGTATGTCAGGGGGATTTTCCCCTTCAAATCAGTGAAAGACAGGGGATAAAAATGTGATGGGAAGCGTATGGGATTCATAAAATATGGAGGGAAAAAATGGGAGAAAAAAAAAAAAAAAAAATCAGGATGAAAGGGTGTTTTTTCCACATAGGTGAAAAAAAAATCTCCGTACTATGAATTATTAAGTACATTTTAAGTGCACGTTTACCTGAGAGTCTCAATATGCAAGCTGTCTTTCTATCCTGCAACTAATCTAACAGCCCGTCATAGATTTTTTCTCTCTCTGGAGACACCTCTACACGCCTGCCTTCTAAGCGCTAGTTCACAGGTTCGATTCCCGCCCTGGGCGGATTTTATTCTAAATAATGATAATGTTCGGCTGGCTTTCACCTATTCCGTCTGTCTTCTCAAGAGAGAAGAAAAGTGAAAAAAAAAAAAGACTTACAACCAAAAATATTAAGTCAGAAAGACAGAAAAAGACATGGGATGCTTAGGTAGATAAAAAAGTGTGAGTAAAGAGAAGAAAGTAAACAAATAAATGCATAGTAAAAAAAGGGCGTTATCTGTGATTATTCCACGCAAATCTGCAACCTTTGGCAAAGAACATTGTAAAATATAAACCAACAAGGGGAAAACAAATAAAGCACCTCGGATAAGGAAAGGGTAAGATAAAGTACGCCAAAGGAAAATGTACATAGGAAGATTTGTGCCTTTTAAACACACGTAAATGACCAATAAAATAGAAAGAGGCAAAGATAACGGAGTTAAAGAAGTAGGTAAGTAAAAAAAAAAAAAAAAAGAGGAAAATTTCCCAATAATGGGGAAGAAGTTTGATATCGCACTATGCTTCCGCCTTCCTTTTTGCTAGCTCCATAGGCGGCGATAGGGGGGGGCTTAGGGGGCTTAAGCCCCCCCAAAGTTATCAGGGCCTCTTACACTAGAATAATCCAAAACACCATTTTTTACTTTCCTTATCCTATAGGAAGGAAAGTAATGTAATCGGGTCAAATTGTTGTCCAATAGAAGATTAGGCGCTCCATCATTTGGTTGTTATACTATGTTGCGGTATTTATTTAACCATAACCATATTTATTTAACCACATTATTATTTATTTCACCATAGTAAACTTAGGGTACCAACGGTACCTACATTTAGATATAAGTACAGTAGAACCTCGATTATTTCAACTAATTGGGACTGGGGGTAGTTGAAATGATCGAGGTTGAAATAATCACTTTCTATGATCTTTTCCTCTGATAAGATAGGATATCCTTTGAAAAATAGAAAACATATAAGTACAGTAGAACCTCGATTATTTCAACTAATTGGGACCGGGGGTAGTTGAAATGATCGAGGTTGAAATGATCACTTTCTATGATCTTTTCCTCTGATAAGATAGGATATCCTTTGAAAAATAGAAAAAAAAACCAATGGATTTTGGAATTGAAATAATCGAGATTCTACTGTAATAGGCACGTAATTGTTGAACTTGTGATTTTGCGGACACGAAAAGTAAAGTGAGTGTCGATTTTATTATAAACAATAGAATATAAAACTACGAAATTTTAGACGTCTGATTCACGGAATTGTCAACTATAACAGAAACCGTGACAGGACTAATAACAACGTGGTTCAATATTTGAATGCTAGAATAACTGGAATACAATGGAGATGCTGGCATTTGATAACGGTGGTAACGCGCTTGCTTGCCATGCAAAAGGTCCCGGGTTCGATTCCCACTCTCGACAAAAAATTGTACTTTCTGGTGTTCTCGTACAGACCCAGCACCTAAATGGGAAGTTTTGTGTTTCTTCTCGCCCATCAGATGAGAGGCATACTACGAGATGGGCATGCTACGACAAAGACCACTAGAGTCTTTATGTTGCTAGACTACACGAGTCTAATGTAGCAGATTGCTACGAAATAAAAACGACAGTGAAAAAAAGAGAACTTCGATTTTTTTTTGTAACAATTTTTCGTTTTCATAAAAATTTACAAAACATTTTTTTTTTATTTTTATTATTTACAACATAAAGAGTTTCAACAAAGACTATTATAGTTACAAATCACAAAAAATACAACTTACAGAATAAATTAAATCATTAGGTAATCTGAGACGGTTTTCTTATGCCCAGAACCAAATTTAAACTTGTTTTAGGTTCAACTCTTTTTGGCTGAAATCTGATTGGCTGGAAATTTTGAAATCAACCAATGAGATTGCTTCAAGAGTTTAACTGAATTTAAACTGTGTGGATCCGACCATTAGTCACCTATCTGTCTTGGTGACTTTGAATAAACAGTGCGGTTAGTACCACCAATACTATCTTTGGTTCAATAACTTGATTTTTACAAACACTGACGTTCAAATAGAGGACTCTATACCACTTTAAAATTAGGACTCTATGCCACTTTCTGGTTTAAAATTTTTCATTCATTTTCATTTCACCGACTTCGCCTGGTAAAGAGGAGGGCGTGGGTTCAATACCAGCCAAGTTTAGGAAGTGGACATAGCAGATTGCTACGAAATAAAAACTGCGAAAAAAAGAGAACTTCGATTTTTTTTTGTAACAATTTTTCGTTTTCATAAAAATTTACAAAACATTTTTATTTTTATTATTTACAACATAAAGAATTTCAACAAAGACTATTATAGTTACAAATCACAAAAAATACAACTTACAGAATAAATCAAATCATTGGGTAATCTGAGACGGTTTTCTTATGTCCAGAGCCGAATTCAAACTTGTTTTAGGTTCAACTCTTTTTGGCTGAAATCTGATTGGCTGGAAATTTTGAAATCAACCAATGAGATTGCTTCAAGA
The DNA here is from genome assembly GCF_000475195.1 of Diaphorina citri. Lineage (NCBI taxonomy): Eukaryota > Metazoa > Arthropoda > Insecta > Hemiptera > Psyllidae > Diaphorina > Diaphorina citri. The sequence goes on from NW_007378136.1 coordinate 140,127, forward strand.
GTTTAACTGAATTTAAACTGTGTGGATCCGACCATTAGTCACCTATCTGTCTTGGTGACTTTGAATAAACAGTGCGGTTAGTACCACCAATACTATCTTTGGTTCAATAACTTGATTTTTACAAACACTGACGTTCAAATAGAGGACTCTTTACCACTTTAAATTAGGACTCTATGCCACTTTCTGGTTGAAATTTTTTCATTCATTTTCATTTCACCGACTTCGCCTGGTAAAGAAGAGGGCGTGGGTTCAATACCAGCCAAGTTTAGGAAGTGGACAGTAGTAAGCAGATAACCATCCATAAGACAATTCCCCTTATGGATGGTTATTTTCTGTTTCATGCTGTTCCATTTTGTACTCAATTATTAATTATATGAGAATTTGACCACATTTATAGTAAACAGTATGTAGGTAGTAGGTATTCTTGAATCTTCAAGGAGCGCTAAAGCAGCTGGCTTCCTGGTCACCTGGAAGGTCCAACATAGCTGGATTCCCGAACATCTGGGAGTGCGGGGGGTATTTGAATTCCTAGCTTCCTCGGGCCGTTAGGAAAGCTGGATTCCTGAATGTCTAGGAGCATGGGGGGGTAGTTGATAAAACCACATCCCATGCTATACCTATTCATATGTATTTACACTTATTTACTTAGCTTGAGGAGGGAATATGTATACTGCTGAGGTAAAGAAGGGAAATGACGAGGGAAAGATTGAGGGGGCTGATATAAAGGTAAGAGGGGGGAATGTCAGACAAGGGAAAGATGGGTGGAGGTTGCTATAAAGTACACATTATTAACCCAGAGAAAATTAAAAATAATACTTGAATGATCTTGATATTCTTACATATTGCAGACTGCGGCTCTGGATAGATTTAACCCCAAGGTCCATTTCTGGACAAAAGGAACTTTTAAGGGTCACTGACGTATCATACCCAAATGCCCATCCCGTAGTATGCCTCCCATCAGATGGGCGAGGAGAGACACAATACTTTCCATTTAGGTGCTGGGTCAACACGAGAAAGCAACCCGTTGAAATATTTGAGATCGAAGAACGAGAACCTATTGTTCTTCTTCTTTAATTCTTTTAATGGTGTGCTTTCAACCCGGGACCTTTTCGGGGTAAAAACTCATGTATTCCCCTTAATAATATGTCAAAATATATGAGACCTTGATTAGACTGCTAGGGTAAAGGGACTTTTCAGTCCTATCCCAGCAGGATAAAAAAGATATACATATTCTATTCTAAAGAAAATTAACCTCTTCAAAAAGGGTAGCTACTAGCTAAATACTAGGCACATACAGTCTTGAGCCACCTACTCAATGTTTCGCGGGAAAAAATGTCTCTTTTTTTGTGTGTTGAAATATTGTTCCCCTTAATTTGTCAAAATATATGAGACCTTGATTAGACTGCTAGGGTAAAGGGACTTTTCAGTCCTATCCCAGCAGGATAAACAAGGTATATTCTATTCTAAAGAAAGTTAACCTCTTCGAAAAGGGTAGCTAAATACTAGGAACAGTCCTGACTTCCTGAGCCACCTATTCAATGTTTCGCGGGGAAAAAAGTCTCTTTTTTGTGTGTTAAAATATAAACGGCAAAAAGCTCTAGGGGGGACTTTGATGAAAACGTAAGAATTCCTGTGTACATTGTATGTAGTAGGGTGGGAAGCAACCTCAGTGGTGCAGTTGTTAACGCGTTGGACTTTGAATGTGGAGGTTGGTGGTTCGAGTCCAAATCAAGTCATAAAATTTATCTAGGTGAAATAATTGGGGAACGATGTTTGTGACAAGCATTTAAATAATTTATCCTTCCTTACTAGGGTGGGATTTCGCGAGTGTCTAAATAAGATCTTGAGAGAGGGAGAGTGCTCCTAAGTTTATGAACACTCTGTAGAGGAGAATTGTGGTAGAGAGACATGGTGACACAGGAAGGAAGGTGGGTATTTTCTTAATGGAAAGTCAACATGGTTGGTTGTCTTGGGATGGAATGGTCGTTAATGGTGTAAAACCGCCAGATATTCATAAATTGCTTCACATAATTAAAAAATTATCCTTCCTTACTAGGGATGGGATTTCGCGAGTGTCTAAATAAGATCTTGAGAGAGGGAGAGTGCTCCTAAGTTTATGAACGCACTGTAGAGGAGAATTGTGGTAGAGAGACATGGTGACACAGGAAGCAAGGTAGGTGGGTATTTTCTTAATGGAAAGTCAACATGGTTGGTTGTCTTGGGATGGAATGGTCGTTAATGGTGTAAAACCGCCAGATATTCAAGGTGGGTATTTTCTTAATGGAAAGTCAACATGGTTGGTTGTCTTGGGGTGGAATTGTCGTTAATGGTGTAAAACCGCCAGATATTCATTTTTGGAGTAAGAAAATAGGTTCTTTAACGCTTGTCAGAAATATCGTTCCTCAATTATTACACCTAGATAAATTTTATGACTTGACTTGGACTCGAACCACCAACCTCCAGATCCAGATATTCATTTTTGGAGTAAGAAAATAGGTACTTAAACGCTTGTCAGAAATATCGTTCCTCAATTATTACACCTAGATAAATTTTATGACTTGACTTGGACTCGAACCACCAACCTCCAGATCCAAAGTTCAACGCGTTAACCACTGCACCACTGAGGTTGATCAAAGAGAGAAATCATTGCCTTAAGCAATCAGATATTTTGTCGTTTTTACCCCTGTGATAACTCTCTTATTTTGAAGCCCCATGTTTCGACTTACTTGAGCAGTGTATTCAGCGTTCTCTCTCTTATCAGGCAGCATTGTAAGATAGGCGCCAATATACTCAGCTCATCATGATATGCTCTACCAAAGCCACGACCATGATCCAAATGAATCGGGAACGTTTCGTTGTCAAACGCCTTGAAAAGAAATATAAGTGAAAATTAAAACCTGCTACACGACTCGTGTCGCATTTTCAGATGCGTTGATTAGTTCTTCATGTGTACATGTGGTTGCGAGATTTGAGTAGACGCGGAGGTGATACTGGCAGGACTCAATATGACATTTTTTTGGGGACTCTAGAGACGTAAGTAAAGTAAGTAAAACCTGCTTGCCCCCGCCAGCCTAGTTATCTTGGAGGGTAGCACGTCTGACTTGTAAGCGCTAGGCCGCGGGTTCGATTCCCGCCCGCGGCGGGTTTTATCCTGAATGGATAAGGTCAGTTCCCTTTAAGGAGCCCTTGCGTGGCTGAGAGCATCTCGAAAGAAACTTCTACTCGTTTTGGAAATTGGACGTAGATTTCCTGCATGATTAGTCAGATGGTCAGTGTGATGACTGAAGACTAATACTAGTAAGGAGAAAACACACTAGTATCACATCACGTCACGTGAGCTCATGGGGAGTCAGAAAGGTGTAGTTCAAAGTTTTCCCATAATATGGTATATTTTCTCGTTCAGGTCAGCCACACTACTATCACGTCACGTGTGCTCACGTGACGCGATAGTAGTGTGTTTCTGCCTGTACTTACCTTGAATGTTTCGTAGTGATGTCGGTCCATGTTACCGATGAGAAAGTCTAGGACTGCCATATCCATGAGATCTAGCAGACGGCGACCCTGATTGTAAGGGGGAATCTCACGAACAATGTCACAGTAGTCCGCGTCTAGGAGAGAGAAGCAATTGAAGGTTCGATTCCCGCCCGCGGCGGGTTTTATCCTGAATGGATAAGGTCCGTTCCTTTTAAGGAGCCCTTACGTGGCTGAGAGCATCTCGAAAGAAACTTCTACTCGTTTTGGAAATTGGACGTAGATTTCCTGCATGATTGGTCAGATGGTCAGTGTGATGACTGAAGACCAATACTATTAAGGAGAAAACACACTGCCATCACATCACGTCATGTGAGCTCATGGGGAGTCAGAAAGGTGTAGTTCAAAGTTTTCCCATAATATGATATATTTTCTCGTTCAGGTCAGCCACACTACTATCACGTCACGTGTGCTCACGTGACGTGATAGTAGTGTGTTTCTACCTGTACTTACCTTGAATGTTTCGTAGTGATGTCGGTCCATGTTACCGATGAGAAAGTCTAGGACTGCCATATCCATGAGATCTAGCAGACGGCGACCCTGATTGTAAGGGGGAATCTCACGAACAATGTCACAGTAGTCCGCGTCTAGGAGAGAGAAGCAATTGAACAGTGAGGTATTTTAAAATAAAATGAGCATAAGCCAGTCTGGTCAGCTTGGAAGGTAGCTCTTTTGTTTCTACCCGTGTCATCCTAAACAGATAAAGTTAGTTATCTGTTGTAAACTGTGAATTTGTTAAAATTGCAAATAAATAAATAAAAAGTACCTACTCGAAACGGCAGGCTTCCTCCCGTCTTTCTTCGATTTCGGGACGATTAGACCTCAGTAATTGTTCAAGTCGAAACACACAACCTTGTACATCATATTCTTCACCTTTTCCCGTGTACAGACGGGGGTCGGCGTTTTTCGTAAGCATCTTAATCAGCCCTAATTAAGGTGATGGCTTTGGTCTGACATTTGGTTTTGGCTACAAATTTTACGAGTGGATGCCCTTCACACTCAACACTCAACCTTTGCTATTTCTTTCGCAAGGGAGATTTTAATTACATCAATCAAGGAAAACAAGCCTGCGCTTACCGTGTTGCCACTGCGCTTATGATAGATAGCCTGCGCTTACCGTGTTCCCACTGCGCTTTCCTGCGTTTATGATAGGATCTCCGCCACGGGTGGCGCCACACCTTGCGCTCCGCAACGCTCTTGTCCGGCAGGAACGCCGCATACGATCCCTCCAGCATGTCCGGGTTACCGCAGACCGCATGCGACGTGTCGCAGTAGTACGAACACTTGCCGTGGAAGCAGATGTTGTTGCCCGGGGACACGAAGAAAGTCTTGAGGAGCTCTCCGTCGACCAGAGGGTAGATCTCGGAGGTGATGTTGCAGAGGCGGCCCGTCACGGGCATGGCGCGTCGGAACCCGAGCAGTCTGGAAGGAGGGAATTAATACAATGTTGTTGTTTACAAATGCAAAGTGCAAAGGAATTAGCTACATATTAGGCCATTTTCCTAGGCGTGTCCCAATATTTCCGTAAAATACCAATGCAAGATGCGTCTCAAAGTGAAATTCTCCGGACGTAAAATGATCCCTCATTCGGATCTCCGGGTGCCTTGGGTCCTAACATCTTAAATGCCCTAAATTGGAATTAATAGAATGTAAAAAAAGGCTATAATAAAATTCTAGATTTTAAATCGTAGCAATGAAACACCTGCTGATATTTATTTCATGGATTCGAACCCGGGAGCTTCTGCTTGGCAAGCAAGCGCGTTACCACTGGGCTAAAAAGGCTACATTTACCTGTCCAAATGGAAGGTAGCAATTTCGGAATTGTGTCGTTCATAGTCAGTGAAATAGAAATGGTTGGGTAATGTTTGCTGGTCTCGGGGGAACCTGAAATCAAATAATATACAAGAAGGGAATATTAGACAAAGGTAAGGAGGTTGGGGTGGATATAAAAGGTAAGAGGGGAATGTTAGACAAGGGTAAGATTGAGGGTGTAGATACAAAGGTAAGAGAGGGTGATGTTTAGACAAGGCTAAGACGGGTTGGGGTTGCTATAAAGTACACATTATTAACCCAGAGAAAATTAAAAATAATACTTGAATGATCTTGATATTCTTACACATTGTAGACTGCGGCTCTCGGAAGATTTACCCCCAAACTTAACTTCTGGTTTACCGGTCTGTGTCGTAGCATACCTCTCATCAGATGGGCAATACTAGACACAATACTTCCTATTTAGTTGCTGTGTCGACACGAGAAAAACAACGCGTAAAGGGACCTTTTGGGGGTAAAAACCTATGTGTTCCCCTTAATATGTCAAAATATATGAGACCTTGATTAGACTGCTAGGGTAAAGCATGGAAACCTAAATGAAATATTCATCCTCATATTATAAGAAGTTGAGGAAGACGGATGAAGGAAGGAGGAGAGAGAAAAAGAGAAGGAACGGAGGAAGAAAGGGAGAGGGGAGAAAGGAAGGAGGGAGGAAGGAAGAGAAATAAAGAGAAGGGACAGAGGTAGGGAAGGAAGGAAGGGAGAGAGGAAGAAGGGAAAAGGTTCTAAAAGGTTGGGTGGATCCAAAACCTTGAGACTAGAACCAGGCTCAGCCCTCTCAAAAGAGAACTTTTTAGTCCGTCCTTCCTTTATTATTACAATAGTAATAAAAAGGTATAAGGGACGGACTATTGTATTCGCTTCGTTCTGTGATATTTTAGAGGATGCATCCTGCGGATGCGGCAGTCAGCAGACGCATGAACACCTCCTGGTATGCGGCCAAATGGAGACGACATGCACTCACGCAGATCTCCTTGCGGCAAATGAGAAGGCAATCTACGTCTCAAACTTCTTGGGAAGAAAGATTTGATGAGAAAGAAGAGGACATGGAAAGTAAGTAAGTAAGTAAGTAAGTGTGATATTTCCGCCCATTCCTCTTCTAATTTTGATGACACTTCTGATAATGATGATGACATTGATGACGATGGTGATTGAAAGTGATGATAGTGATAATGATGAAATTGGCTTCAAACTCTGGAAGTCCTCTTTAGACACGTCATGTTAAGCGCACTCGAGGGACCACTATAATTCGTGCGGTGACGGCACTTCTGGGGAAGAAAGATTTGATGAGAAAGAAGAGGACATGGAAAGTAAGTAAGTAAGTGTGATATTTCCGCCCATTCCTCTTCTAATTTTGATGACACTTCTGATAATGATAATGATGATGATGACATTGATGACGATGGTGATTGAAAGTGATAATGATGAAATTGGCTTCTAACTCTGGAAGTCCTCTTTAGACACGTCATGTTAAGCGCACTCGAGGGACCACTATAATTCGTGCGGTGACGGCAAATGGATTTATTGTTTTCCTTACAATTTTATAGTTCTTCACCTCCTCCCTTTCTTCTTATTTTTGTTTTCCTTTTCCTCCTACTCCTAGAATTTCTTTTCTTTCTCTTTTTAGCCCGTCCTTCCTTTATTACGATAGTAATAAAAAGGTATAGGGACGGGCTATTGTATTCGCTTCGGTGTCTGTCTGTTAGTCTGACCCCATAGAAGGACTTATCAAAACCTAGTCGACCTATATACCGTCACCTGTGTTAAGCTACGCCGAGAAAGGCCAATAAATGGATGGGTGACTTAAACATTATATTGGGAATAAAGGGAGAACGGGCTCTAGTCTTGATTTTACATGAAAGTCAAATCAAAAAAATCAAATCAAGAATAATAATAAACTGAATATTAAACAAATTAGGTAGGTATGTACATAGGTACTGATTTTCTCTAATCACGATCGAATAAACTACGGGTTAAAAAATTCCCGGAGGGACGGGCCCAGCTTGTTTTTTCTTCTTCTTTCTCTATCTATCCCTCTACTTTGTATTGCCTTCTTCTTCTTCTTCTTCTTCTTTCTCTCCTCTTCTCCTCCATCTTCCCTTTCATGTTCTCTCTTCTCCTTCTTCATTATCTTTCTATTTGTTTCTTTCAAGCTTTCATATTGAAGTTTTTATTATTTTTCATCATCACTCATGTTTGTTTCATATTGTTTTATTGTTTTAAGTGTTATTGTTTTCTTATTGGTGATGGGTTTTTTTATGGTTTCATTTAATTGAAATTATTGCTGGTGTTCGTCAACCTTTTCCAGCCAGCTCTATTTTGAAATTCGGTCCCTGTTAGTCCCTTTTACCGCAAATTCCGTAAAATAAATAATAACTAACCTACTCCAATATTTCTCTATTTTTATTGCAGTTAACTAACGACTAACCCACACTTTATTTCTATTACAGTTATTAATATCAACGGCAACATCATGCAACTCTCTGCCCCCACCGCTCAGAACTCAAACGCCAACCAGTCACAACCTCAACAGATTATTATTATTTTTTTTTTACTGCTTGAATGAGACCAATAACAGTAGAAGGCTTTACGAGTATCTTTCTTGTGTTCAATCTGAAATAATTAATTGAGGATGAAATTTCATGACTCCCAGTTAGGATTCGTATCTGCGATCTCCTTAATTCAAAACGGCTGTAATCAAAATAATTGAATAAACTGATTTTAAGTTTCATTTCGATAATTTTGCATTTATGACAGGGTCCACAATTTTTTTTGAAGATGTTTGATAGAGGGATGGCCGGCCTAGGGTGAGACCATCATCTGAGGTTCTTTGAGGTTTGATGGATTTTTTTAAAGAGTTTTGATAGTGGGAACTGTAACTAACAACTACTGAGACAGGATAGGAGAAAGCCAGCCGTTCCGAGAACGAACCTCATCTGTTTCGGATAAAATCCGCCTCGGGTGGGAATCGAACCAGCGAGCTAGCGCTTACAAGGAGACGCGCTACCCTCCAAGGTTACTAGGCTGGCTGAATAGATGTAAATTCTATCCTGCTACTCATTTGTTGATCCAGGTGACATAATCCAGGGCAATAACATATATTGGTACCTAGCACACCAACACTAGGCATGATACAATATGATAATATTGACATCACATGTGATCTATTAAAAGAACACATCTCATATCCCAGATGCAACGTACAATGTGGTCTGTTCATATTGTGATTGTGAACCATATCTCTCAGTGATAATTTATGAAGGGACACTATCTATGCGTGCCAGGATTTTACTGAGGGATTTTTCTTCCTTTTTTTCCAAGAGGTTTGATAGAGGGAACTATAACGACAGAGGTCTTATCGTCCCGAAGTCGAAGAGAGGAAGACAGGACAGGAGAAAGCCAGCCGTTCCGAGAACAAACCTTATTTGTTTAGGGAAAAGTTCACCCCCGCGATAAATCGACCCCGCGACCTAGCGCTTACATGGCCATATTGTGATTGTGAACCATATCTATATCTCTCAGTGATAATTTATGAAGGGACACTATCTATGCGTGCCAGGATTTTACTTGGGGATTTTCTTCCCTTTTTTTCAAGAGGTTTGATGGAGGGAACTGTGACGACAGAGGTCTTATCGTCCGGAAATCGAAGAAAGGAGGACAGGATAGGAGAAAGCCAGCCGTTCCGAGAACAAACCTTATTTGTTTAGGGCAAAGTTCACCCCAACGATAATCGACCCCGCGACCAAGCTAATTCTTGTGTTCAATCTGAAATAATTAATTGAGGATGAAATTTCATGACTTAACTGGGATTCGTATCTGCGATCTCCTTAATTCAAAACGGCTGTAATCAAAATAATTGAATAAACTGATTTTAAGTTTCATTTCGACAATTTTGCATTTATGACCGGGTCCACAAAGTAAGTTTTTTTTTTTAAGATGTTTGATAGAGGGATGGCCGGCCTAGGGTGAGACCATCATCTGAGGTTCTTTGAGGTTTGATAGATTTTTTCAAGAGTTTTGATAGTAGGAACTGTAACTAACAACTACTGAGACAGGATAGGAGAAAGCCAGCCGTTCCGAGAACGAACCTCATCTGTTTCGGATAAAATCCGCCTCGGGTGGGAATCGAACCAGCGAGCTAGCGCTTACAAGGAGACGCGCTACCCTCCAAGGTTACTAGGCTGGCTGAATAGATGTAAATTCTATCCTGCTACTCATTTGTTGATCCAGGTGACATAATCCAGGGCAATAACATATATTGGTACCTAGCACACTAACACTAGGCGTGATACAATGATACACTATGATAATATTGACATCAAATGTGATCTATTAAAAGAACACATCTCATATCCCAGATGCAACGTACAATGTGGTCTGTACTAGGTAAAAAGGTAATATTACCAACTACATATTTATACATACGTGTAAAAAAAGCAAATATTTGATTTGCTTTTTTTTACACAAAAAATAGCTATTAAAATAATAATAATAATAATAATAAAATTAGGTAATAGGTACAAGGTACCTATTAATGATTATTATTTGTCGTTTGTTTGATAGAGTTCTCCCGCGCTTTAAACGTATTTGCGTCGCGTAGATAGTGTGTTCGACTACGTATGTAAATACATCAATGGTAGGATGGTAGGTATTCTACAATTACGTAAATACCTACATCAATGGTTTTCTCCATTCATAAAGTCAGAACAAACAATTTTGTAACGCACATGTAATGATGTACTTTATGAATGTTGCTTACTTTATGAATGTTGATCAAACACGATGTTACGATGTATTTTTACGGTATTTTCATCATCAGCTATGAACAAATCCTATGAACATTTTGAATATCTTTGAACAAATCTATGAACATTTTAATCGTGTATTAAAAAATCTATGAACATGAACATTGGATAGTGTGTGTGTACTTGTGTAGGGAAACTCACCTCATTGGTTTCATAAGTGCTTGCAAGTGATTGTCGAACGTAATGATTAGCTTGATTTGGGTTCCTCCTTCTTTTTGTACTGAAATATCTATGAACATGAACATTGGATAGTGTGTGTGTACTTGTGTAGGGAAACTTACCTCATTGGTTTCATAAGTGCTTGCAAGTGATTGTCGAACGTAATGATTAGCTTGATTTGGGTTCCTCCTTCTTTTTGTACTGAAATCAGATAAAACACAAAATACAAATTATTAGCAGTTGGTAGGAAGGGGTCTTTTAAGGGAAATCTTTATACAAGGCTGCGCACTGTCAAGTGTCTACATTTCAGTAGTTCCTAGTTCCACAGTGGCCCAAGGAACACAAAACCTGAAGGCAAATCATGCCAAAAAAAGCCAAATATGTAGAAGAAGAAAAAGAGATAAATTAACACAGAGTGGACCCACCACCATCACCGAAAGAAACTGTGGGGAATACAAAAAAAAAAGCCAAATATGTAGAAGAAGAAAAAGAGATAAATTAACACAGAGTGGACCCACCACCATCACCGAAAGAAACTGTGGGGAATGTAAAGATTTGTCAAGTCGCTATCTTGAATGCTCCAGGGTTTAATTATTCTTTAACGAATCCCTCCCTTTCTCGCTATTTTTTGTCCCTCCCCCTTCCCGTCATTTTTTCCCTTTTCCTTATTCTTTCCCCACTTATCGTCCCCTTCTCGCTATATTTAGTTCCTCTCCCTCCCCGTCATTTTTCCCCTCTTACTTCTTATTCTCCCACTCATCGTCTCTTTTTCCCTAATCTTGGTCCCTTCCCATCTTTTCTTTCCTACTTCTTCTTCCTTTCCCTTTCTCACTATTTTTAGTCCCTCTCCATTCCGTCATTTTTCCCCTTCTCTTCATTCTTTTCCCACTAATCGTCCCCTTCTCGCTATATTTAGTTCCTCTCCCTCCCCGTCATTTTTCCCCTTTACTTCTTATTCTCCCACTCATCGTCCCTTTTTCCCTAATCTTGGTCCCTTCCCATCTTTTCTTTCCTACTTCTTCTTCCTTTCCCTTTCTCACTATTTTTAGTCCCTCTCCATTGCATCTTCCTCTCCCACTCCTCTCTCCTTTTCCTTATTCTTAGTCCCTCCCATCCCTTCTACTGACTTCTCTTCTGTTCTCCTTTTCCTCTGTGATTCTTCTCCTTTCCCTCCTCCTCTTCCTCCTCCCTTTTTACGCCATTCCGTCTTTTGGTTTTTGCTGAATCTTTCATTCGCAGAGTGTCATTTAGTCCCTCCCATTCCTTCTACTGACTTCTCTTCTGTTCTACTTTTCCTCTGTGATTCTTCTCCTTTCCCTCCTCCTCTTCTTCCTCCCTTTTTACGCCATTCCGTCTTTTGGTTTTTGCTGAATCTTTCATTCGTAGAGTGTCATATTGTGATTGTGAACCATATCTCTCAGTGATAATTTATGAAGGGACACTGTTTATGAGTGCCAGGATTTTACTTGGGGATTTTCTTCCCTTTTTAGTCCGTCCTTCCTTTATTATTACTAATAATAAAAGGTATAGTGGACGGACTATTGTATTCGCTTCGGTGTCTTCTGTCCGTGCGTCAGTCAGTCAGTCAGTCTGTCTGTCAGTCTGTCCCCATAGAAGGACTTATCCAAACCTGGTCGACCTATATATCAAATTAAAGGTCTTTTTACCCTAGCAACAGAGTTCTCAATTTTAGCAACAGAAGTTCTATGTTGGACCAGGAAAATGTAAATAACATCTGATGAGAGTAATACTACGGGATGGGCATGCTCCAACACAGACAACATGCGTCTAATGTAGCAGTTGTTTCATTGCTACGAAATAGAAACAGCGGTGAAACACTCATAAAATTCCTGAATGTCTAGGAGCATGGGGGGTAGTTGAATTCCTAGCTTCCTCGGACCGTTAGGAAAGCTGGATTCCCGAATGTCTAGGAGTCTAGGAGGGTGGGGGTAGTTGAATTCCTAGCTTCCTCGGGCCGTTAGGAAAGCTAGATTCCTGAATGCCCGAATGTCTAGGAGTCTAGGAGGGTGGGGGTAGTTGAATTCCTAGCGCCCTCGGACCGTTAGGAAAGCTGGATTCCCGAATGTCTAGGAGACTAGGAGGGTGGGGGTAGTTGAATTCCTAGCGCCCTCGGACCGTTAGGAAAGCTGGATTGAAAGCTAGATTCCTGAATGTCTAGGAGCATGGGGGGTAGTTGAATTCCTAGCTTCCTCGGACCGTTAGGAAAGCTGGATTCCCGAATCTCCTAAGACCGTAGCTGGATCCCTACCCTAGGAGCGCGGGGGTAGTTGAATTCCTAGCGCCCTCGGACCGTTAGGAAAGCTGGATTCCAGAATCTCCTAAGACCACTGATGAAGCTGGATAAGGATTCCTACCCTAGGACCACTGTGGTAGCTGCTAAATTCCTATCCTACGAGCATTGGGGGTGGTTGAATTCCTAGCTTGCTCGGTCCGTTAGAGAAGTTGGATTCTGAGATCTCTTAGGACCATTACTGAATTCCTTCCCTAGAAGCGCGGAAGTCAACCCCCTCGGGCCGTTAGGAAAGCTGGATTCCCGTTTAGGACCATTGCGGTAGGTGGATTCCTAACGTCCAAGGACCCATAAGGTGGCTGGCTTCCTACTTCCTCCCCTAGGAGCGTGGGTTGGAAATTGGACGTAGATTTCCTGCATGATTGGTCAGATGGTCAGTGTGATGACTGAAGACCAATACTATTAAGGAGAAAACACACTATTATCACATCACGTCACGTGAGCTCATGGGGAGTCAGAAAGGTGTACTTCAAAGTTTTCCCATAATATGGTATATTTTCTCGTTCAGGACAGCCACACTACTATCACGTCACGTGTGCTCACGTGACGTGATGGTAGTGTGTTTCTACCTGTACTTACCTTGAATGTTTCACCAAATGAATCGGGAACGTTTCGTTGTCAAACGCCTTGAAAAGAAAAAAATAGATTAACAATCGAAATGAAATGGTAAGGAACCATCGATTCAAATTGAAATGTGCCAGCCCAGTTAGCTTGGAGGGTAGCCCGCCTGACTTGTAAGCGCTAGGTCGCGGGTTCGATTCCCGCCCGGGGCGGGTTTTATCCTGAATGGATAAGGTCCGTTCCCTTTAAGGAGCCCTTACGTGGCTGAAAGCACCTCGAAGGAAACTTCTACTCGTTTTGGAAATTGGACGTAGATTTCCTGCATGATTGGTCAGATGGTCAGTGTGATGACTGAAGACCAATACTATTAAGGAGAAAACACACTATTATCACATCACGTCACGTGAGCTCATGGGGAGTCAGAAAGGTGTACTTCAAAGTTTTCCCATAATATGGTATATTTTCTCGTTCAGGACAGCCACACTACTATCACGTCACGTGTGCTCACGTGACGTGATGGTAGTGTGTTTCTACCTGTACTTACCTTGAATGTTTCGTAGTGATGTCGGTCCATGTTACCGATGAGAAAGTCTAGGACTGCCATATCCATGAGATCTAGCAGACGACGACCCTGATTATAAGGGGGAATCTCACGAACAATGTCACAGTAGTCCGCGTCTAGAGAAAGAATGAAATAGAATAAACAATAATTATGCTGTTTTTACAAATGTCAGAATTTTTGACCATCAGGCCATTTTTCCCCACATAAACACTAAATAAAGTTATTTGGTACACTGCCTGGAAGGGATTGACAAGAAACGACGACCCCATTAAATTTAATTAGGGTGGGTTTTTGATAGTGGGAACTGTAACTAACAACTACTGAGACAGGATAGGAGAAAGCCAGCCGTTCCGAGAACGAACCTCATCTGTTTCGGATGAAATCCGCCTCGGATGGGAATCGAACCAGCGAGGTAGCGCTTACAAGGAGACGCGCTACCCTCCAAGCTCACTAGGCTGGCTGAATAGATGTAAATTCTAACCTGCTACTCATTTGTTGATCCAGGTGACATAATCCAGGGCAATAACATATACTTATTGGTACCTAGCACACCAACACTAGGCGTGATACAATGATACATCATATATTATGATAATATTGACATCACATGTGATCTATTAAAAGAACACATCTCATATCCCAGATGCAATGTACAATGTGGTCTGTACTAGGTAAAAAGGTAATATTACCAACTACATATTTATACATACGTGTAAAAAAAGCAAATATTTGATTTGCTTCTCATTTGTTGATCCAGGTGACATAATCCAGGGCAATAACATATATTGGTACCTAGCACACTAACACTAGGCGTGATACAATGATACAATATGATAATATTGACATCACAGTGATCTATTAAAAGAACACATCTCATATCCCAGATGCAACGTACAATGTGGTCTGTAGGTACTAGGTAAAAAGGTAATATTACCAACTACGCACTCGAGGGACCACTATAATTCGTGCGGTGACGGCAAATGGATTTATTGTTTTCCTTACAATTTTATAGTTCTTCACCTCCTCCCTCTCTTCTTATTTTTGTTTTCCTTTTCCTCCTACTCCTCGAATTTTTCTTTCTCTTTTTAGCCCGTCCTTCCTTTATTATTACGATAGTAATAAAAAGGTATAGGGACGGGCTATTGTATTCGCTTCGGTGTGTCTCTCTGTCTGACCCCATAGAAGGACTTATCGAAACCTAGTCGACCTATACATATATCGTCACCTGTGTTAAGCTACGCCGAGAAAGGCCAATAAATGGATGGGTGACTTAAACATTATATTGGGAATAAAGGGAGAACGGGCTCTAGTCTTGATTTTACATGAAAGTCAAATCAAGAATAATAATAAACTGAATATTAAACAAATTAGGTAGGTACATAGGTACTGATTTAATTTTCTCTAATCACGATCGAATAAATTATGGGCTAAAAAATTCCCGGAGGGACGGGCCCAGCTTGTTTTTTCTTCTTCTTTCTCTATCTGTCCCTCTACATTGTATTGCCTTCTTCTTTCTCTCCTCTTCTCCTCCATCTTCCCTTTCTTGTCCTCTCTTCTCCTTCATAGGCGCCAAT
>NW_007378137.1:0-23729 GCF_000475195.1 Diaphorina citri
CTACAGATCATACGGGCTAACATGGAGAAGAACAAGTCCTGCTTTCTGCAACCCAGACGGTATGTAGTTCATAATATAGAAGGTCTAAAGGAAAATTGCAGGAAAAAGAAGGTTACCTAAAGAGGAAATAGTATCTTTTAGTAAGTTCTCAAATAAAGTTGCAAAATGTTTTATTCCTAATAGCTAGGTACGTAAATATTATGTAGGTAAATGTTTACATTCTATGTTTTTATTTTATTTTATCCCCCCTCGTATTATCTCATACAAGTAGAATTAAGGAATTTTGTAAATTACATGTAACATGCCATAATATTGTAATAAAATATAATTGAATTGAATTGAAATAATTCAACGGGTTACTTTCTGATGTTCACCGTTTCACAGCATTGCTATTTCGTAGCGATGAAACATCTTCATTGGACTTACGGGTATACTGGCTGTGTCGTAACAAAGAGTTTCAATGCACTACATAAACATTTACTTGGATTTATCGGTAGTCAGCTTTGCTACGTAGATATGTAACGAAAAGCTTCAGCACTAGCGTGTCTGCCTTGTTCGTAGCGTGTCTGCCTTGTAAGCACTCACAGGTTCGATTCCCGCCCGGGGCGAATTTTGTCTTGAACAGATGAAGTTCGTTCTCGGAACGGCTGGCTGTCTCCTATTCTGTCTCGAAAAGCTTCAGCACTCAGCAGCCAGTCTAGTTAGCTTGGTTGGTAATTCGTAGCGTGTCTGCCTTGTAAGCACTAGGTCACAGGTTCGATTCCCGCCCGGGGCGAACTTTGTCTTGAACAGATGAAGTTCGTTCTCGGAACGGCTGGCTTTCTCCTATCCTGTCTTCCTTCTCTCTTTGCTTTCGGGATGATAAGACCTTAGCAGTTACAGTTTCCTCTATCAAACCTCTTACAAAAAAAAGGTTAGCTTTCGCTCGTTCAACTGGCCCTTTCCCTCTGTGGTCTATTCCTAGCAGACCATTTTCATTTCCAATCAAAACATAACTAACACCTCCCTCTTTTTCTCTCTTACAGGAAACCCTCCTTCCATCATCACCACCACTCTCACCACTCCACCTCTCACCTTCCCTTCCCCTATAACCAACACCTGCCACCCACCCTAGAACACCCCGACACACACCACCACCGTCGCTACACCACCAACAGTATACTGTCCCACCCACGAAACACCCACTCGCCCGAGGAAAGACCTTGCTCGGGGAACCTTGGGAACTTTTCCCGCGGAAGGCACTCCAGCCCGCCCGGAGCCAGCGCCTCCGCCGCGAAACCCCGTTTCGCGTCCCGCCTCCCTCGCCAGTTTACGCGGGCGAGCGATCTCGAGACCGCCCTGTCCCAGCAGTTCGAACAGCACCAGGCCAAACTGAGCTCGCGGGAGCAGAAGCTCTCCCGCGTTGGAGAACTCACCGTTGCCAATGTGAACGCGAAAAACGATTACGTCGCGCTTGGGAGAGGTCCGCCAGCGGTGGAAGCTTCGTTGGAGCCACCGGTTGGGAAGAAATCTCCCTACCAGTTGACGGAATCTAAGAAGAGTCCCTATTACCATAGATACGTGAAACAGAGCGCTAAGCGGAGAAATCATAGTTTTCACTTCAACAAGAACGATTTTGTGGAAACCGATGCCCCACCGCTTGATGCGATTGAAGGAAATGTTGGTGCCGGTGTTAAGACGGTGAAACGGTTGGGGAAAACGCGGAGCTTTCACTGTACGAGTAACGCTGGTGAGCCAAATCCAACGTTCAGTGGGGCCAAGCCAACAATAGGTGGTCCCAACCCAACGTTAACCGGGCTCAACCCACCTTCAAGTGGAGCCAACCCAGCAATACCTGTATCTCCCGAAAGCCACGATACCTCGTTACCCCTCCCGCGAAAGCACCTGGGCCGAAGGAAACCCTCCAAATCGCCATCGAAAGTCAGCCCCGATCCGATTTACGACGAAATCAACCTGGCCGAAAGCCAAAAACTGGAGGCAGAACTTCTAAGTCAGCCCCTCTACCGCAAAGTGCCGCTAAAAGAGACGTTCAATTTGAGACTGAACGAAGCGAATAGAATTGTTTACGACGATTCAGACGGTTTCCATGGAAACAAGAATCACCATGTAAACAAAAATCACCATAGTAACGCCAGTTTTGTTTACAAAAAAGACTTCCCCCTAGAGACGCGGGCCGGTAACCATGGCAACGCCTCTGACGGTCTCGATAGCTTCGTTTTTTTTTTTTTTTTTTTTTTTTTTTTTTTTTTTTTTTTTTTTTAAAAAAAATTATAAAAATTTAAAATTTTTTCAAAAAAAAAAAAAAAAAAAAAAAAAAAAAAAAAAAACAAAACAAAACAAAAAAGGGAAAAAAACTTTTTTTAACACTACCTAAAGCTGATTTTCTACGAGAACTTCAATACAACTCAGGTTGAGGGTTCGATCCCCGGTTGTGACGAAGTGTTTCGAAAAAAAAACACTCAATTCCAGAAAAAAAAAGAAAAAATAGTATTTTATTTTAATACTAATCTCATTTTTTTTCTATGTATTTCCAGAACTTCCAAACATTTCGGGCACCTGGGCATCTCGCCTATTCGGAACTCTGGTGATTCAAAATGGCGGCGACGACGCTCCAGTAGTCTTCTACAGAGACAGGAGCTGTTTTTAATGCTACCTAAAGCTGATTTTCTACGAGAACTTTTTTCAACTTAGGTTGAGGGTTCGATCCCCGGTTGTGACGAAGTGTTTCGAAAAAAAACACTCAATTCCAGAAAAAAAAAGAAAAAATAGTATTTTATTTTAATACTAATCTCATTTTTTTCTATGTATTTCCAGAACTTCCAAGCACTTCGGGCACCTGGGCATATCGCCTATTCGGAACTCTGGTGATTCAAAATGGCGGCGACGACGCTCCAGTAGTCTTCTACAGAGACAGGAGCTGCTACAGATCATACGGGCTAACATGGAGAAGAACAAGTCCTGCTTTCTGCAACCCAGACGGTATGTAGTTCATAATATAAAAGGTCTAAAGGAAAATTGCAGGAAAAAGAGGGTTACCTAAAGAGGAAATAATTCAACGGGTTACTTTCTGATGTTCACCGTTTCACGGCATTGCTATTTCGTAGCAATGAAACATCTTCATTGGACTTACGGGTCTACTGGCTGTGTCGTAACAAAGAGTTTCAATGCACTACATAAACATTTACTTGGATTTATCGGTAGTCAGCTTTGCTACTAAGTTGACCCTGCCTATGAGTACAAACCAACCAAAACCAGATGTCCACTCCTACTGGTGGCAGACTACAGGTTCTACCAGGAAATGGGAGGAAGCAACACGAAAACGACCATTAATTATCTGGTGAGAAAATTGTCTACAATCTACATGATCATTTAAATATTGACACTTTTGATCTACATTGTTGTGTATGATGGTGGTTTCGAACCAGTGTATTTCGGTTTTCCAATATCCAATATTGGCTAGAGTGAATTGATTCAATCCTCGGTCTTGGTTTTCACTCTGGTGAGTCTACACAAAATAAATTCGTTCCAATGTTCTATTTCCAAAGTGATCTTTTCTTACTACATTAGAACTCCAACTTAACATACATAATTTATTGAATCTACCTGAAAAGTTCGAGTGAACCGAAAATATTTTATTAAAATTATAAATGAAAATAGTTAGTTAAATAATTTTGAGATTTTTCTCAATTCGATGTCGAAACAATTTTGCCAATTTTCAAAAATCGTCGAAAACTCGGGTAGCCCAGTGTAATTGTATACTTGTATAGCGAAGGTGTATTCTCACTATTTTCCTTTCGGAAACGGCGCCATCTTGAATTTCCTATGATTTAGTACAGACTTTCCTTGATTTCCTATGGTTTAGTGTACAGACATTCCTGGTATTCCTATGGTTTATTACAGGCGCCATTTCTGTTTCCAAACCCTTTTGGAAAATTCAAAAGGAAAATACACCTCAAATGAAAATATTTTGTATTTTTTGACGTTCACGCGCCTCCCGGACGCATAATCCTCAATTGAATCTACCTCATTTTAGTTTTTTAACTTGACGAACTTTTTAGGTTTTTATTAAGTTTTTAACTGTATTGTCTGCTAGGTTTTGTTCAATTTTTATACAAATGTACTCTTTCTCATAAATAAAATTTTATATACCTAAATATACAGAAAATACGACTTAAAGTAGGTATTTGTTTTTTTTCTTTGACTACCAGAATGGAAACCGTAGACAACGTTCTACTATGGACAATATAATTTTATTAGAACATGAAGTGGTGAGTGCATTTCAGAATGGGAATCATTTGAAAAAAGTTAAAAAAGGAAAGAGGATTTATAATCCTATCCCTGCTTTGGAAAACTCGAACTCGGAAGTCGTGACTGAGAGGAAAATAATTACAGAGATTTTAGCAGATAACTACGTACAAAATTCTACTGACGCTGTGTACTGTCGTGAGTTTATTCAGTATAGAAATAGTAAAGTAGTCAGCCAACATCTTCAAACTCGATGACCTCCGCGCTCCATTTATGCTTCTATTCGCCGGACTAATAATCAGCTGGGTGGCGCTGGCGGGGGAACTCGTGGTGGATCGGTGGCGAAGACACACGAAGCTGCGAAACCTGATCGGGATTGTTCGGGACCGGAGGGGGCGTGGTCACACGAGACCCTCACTTCGGATTGGTTAGGATAATAGGAGAGGAAGTCAGGAAGAAAGGTAGACATACAACTGCTATCACATCACGTCACATGAGCTCATGCGGAGTCAGAAAGATGTAGTTCAAAGTTTTCCCATAATATTGTAGGTATTTTTTTTTTTCCTCAAATCTCGGTAAAACTCCAGGGTACTAAATCTGAACACCGTGTCCTTCAGAATGGAATCAGGCAAGGTTCGTCCCTGTCTGGTGATCTAAGTAATGTCGCCACATGTGACATAGGAAAGTACATCCCAGGGGAGGTAATGCACAGTATGTTTGTGGATGATTTGATAATATTTATGAGACATAAAGATCTAGATGTTATTCAGGCACAAATGCAGAGAGCTCTTGACAATCCTTGCACAGTATGTTTGTGGATGATTTGATAATATTTATGAGACATAAAGATCTAGATGTTATTCAGGCACAAATGCAGAGAGCTCTTGATAACATAGTAGTATGGTCCAAAAAGAATGGAATGACGTTTGCGCCTGAAAAAACTTTTGCTATAACATTTACGAGGAAACGGTTTAATCCTGCCGTTAGACTTGAGTTCCAAAATCATGATGTTAAGTTCCAGGATAAAGTGAGGTGGCTTGGCATGCATCTGGATAACAAGTGGAAATGGGAAGTATTGTATCCTGATTTTACACCGATTATATCCCAACACGATTGTATCCTGATTTTATACAGATTATATCCCAACACGATTGTATCCTGATTTTATACAGATTATATCCCAACACGATTGTATCCTGATTTTACACCGATTATATCCTGCTTTTACACCGATTATATCCCAAACGTATGCATATTTCATCACGATTTTATCTAATTAGATTTTATTTTAAACTAGCAGTCTAGCAACGTAGCAAGTAGTGACCTGCGTGCCCAAGTAGGTATCACACTGGGCTTGCACAATTCAGTGCAAATTCGCAAATATTTCAACACTTCACCACTATAAGACACCTCCCTGTGTTTAAAACACTTCTTTGCGGAAACTGAATCCAAACTGGTCACACTTGAGGCGTAGGATTCTAGCTAGTTGTGGCGGTCCACAATAGAATACCGTCACCTTTCCTTTCTTCTGATCCAGTAGATGTTTGAAGACACGGTCCCAGTTCGGTCTGCCTGCGTTGGTACGGGTCTTGAGGCCTGTGATTAGATCACGCTTTTCCTGAGAAGAGAGAGGATAGGGAGAATTAGTGAGGGAGAAACAATACACTGGGGAAAAAAGAAAAAAAGAATAGGATACCTAAAGTGAAAGAAGAAGAATGATATACAAGAAACCTGAACAAAGAGAAAGAACGAAGAAAAGAAGCATGAACAGAGAGAGAAAAAGACAGGAGGGAATCAGTACTGTAGCAAAGCTCACGCAGATCCGGGCTGATTCCCAAATGTGAGGTGGTTTTTAGTTGGTAGAAATCCAACCTAATCTCATTCACCACGAGATTATCTTAAAAGAAGATTTTCCACCTCTACGATAAAAAAAAGGGGTGTCACAAGTTTTAGGAGACTTAGTGTCACAAGTTTTAGGAGACTTAGGGTGTACAGTGACGTTAATCCCTATCAAACAAGATCACTGTTCCATTGGGCTTAAGTATCGGGTTTTACAGCCAAAGAAACTATTCTTACCTTCTTGGTGGAGGAGGCTGGGTACCCAACACTATCACCATATTAAGCATTTCTATTGAAATCAGCGTGTTTCGAACTTCCTTTATCAGCAAAGAAAAAAAAAAGTGGTTGAGCCCCATTCAGAGGTCAACATACTCTAGCGACACATGGTTTCTTACTTGATAAGAAAGACCCTCCTCCATGTCATTTATGTAATTTTCCCCGGTGTTCGGTAAAGCACTGGATTCTAAGCTGCCCTGCTCTAACAAGACTTCGGAATAAACATAAGATCGAAACATCCCTAAATGAAGTTCTAAATAATGATCCTGATAATATTAACAAATGTTTGAGATACTTATATGAAACTAAACTTTTCCTAAAATTCTAGGTATTAGGTAGTAGGTAGGTAATAAGTTTTTCTTGTTTTGCAGATACCTACATCAGAATTATAACCTAATAGCATTGTAATTGTTCTTAAGATAGGCACAATGAAGTATATTATAATAGTTAGGTAGGATTATGTACATATTTACAAGGCATAACTCTGTTGGAGAAACTAATGTTATTTCGATGGTTTGCTTTTAGTAGGTCTCTAAATTCGATGTAAAAACATTAACCTGTAAAATACATCGTTAAATAAAGGTTCAAAAAAAAAAAAAAAAAAAAAAATTTTACCAAAAGGTTCAAAAAAAAAAAAAAAAAAAAATGTTACCGACAGCGCCACTTTTTCAACCAATCAGAATAGAGTATTTGATCCATCCTGGAAAATACTTAAATCCCATTGGTTGAAAAAGTGGCTTTGTTGAATAAACAAAGTAAGTTCTAAACTTCAGTTTGATGATTTTGCCTTTAGCTTGTAACTTTGTTTGTATGTCTATTTTACCATAACTATCGACGATTTTTCAGATTTTTGATGAAACTTATCAAATATATTCGATTTAATAGATCTATCTATCATCTCAATCCAAGGATTGGTTGGCAGCTCTTCTCCATGCTTCTCTGTCTTGGGTTAGTCTCTTCAGCTCACTGTAGGAATTTAATAGATACATAATGGAAAAATATTTATTGACTTTTGGGCCACATTGGGAGCCCTTTGGGTCTTGGGAACCCCGTACGGGCCCCACTAGTGGGTGAGCCAAAGGGCGTAACTCCAATACCGGTACCGATGAGCACGGCGTGTTGCGCGCGGAATATGTGAGAGGAGGGCGCGCCGTACGGACCGTCGAGATAGATCTGGAGCAAACAGAAACAGGTGGTTAACAGAATAAACAGGTGGTGAACAGAATAAACAGGTGGTTAACAGAATAATCAGGTGGTTAACAGAATAAACAGGTGGTTAACAGAATAAACAGGTGGTTAACAGAATAATCAGGTGGTTAACAGAATAAACAGGTGTTGAAAAGAATAATCAGGTGGTGAACAGAATAATCAGGTGGTTAACAGAATAAACAGGTGGTTAACAGAATAAACAGGTGGTTAACAGAATAATCAGGTGGTTAACAGAATAATCAGGTGGTGAACAGAAGGACACATCTTCAGACACGAAATTAAGTATGGACTCCTCAAATGTATCCTACAGGGAAAGATAGATGGGAAAAGGAGTGTTGGAAGAAGATGAATATCCTGGCTGAAAAATCCAAAAACCAAACGTTCGATACTTCAACAATTGGACTCTAGAAAGCAACAGCTAACAAAGTCATGATTGCCAACATTCGTTAACGGATAGGCACTAAAGGCGGGTTCTCACGTTCAACACTACTATAATATTGCTATTGCTACTATAATATTGCTATTGCTACTATAATATTGCTATTGCTACTATAATATTGCTATTGCTACTATAATATTGCTATTGCTACTATAATATTGCTATTGCTACTATAATATTGCTATTGCTACTATAATATTGCTATTGCTACTATAATATTGCTATTGCTACTATAATATTGCTATTGCTACTATAATATTGCTATTGCTACTATAATATTGCTATTGCTACTATAATATTGCTATTGCTACTATAATATTGCTATTGCTACTATAATATTGCTATTGCTACTATAATATTGCTATTGCTACTATAATATTGCTATTGCTACTATAATATTGCTATTGCTACTATAATATTGCTATTGCTACTATAATATTGCTATTGCTACTATAATATTGCTATTGCTACTATAATATTGCTATTGCTACTATAATATTGCTATTGCTACTATAATATTGCTATTGCTACTATAATATTGCTATTGCTACTATAATATTGCTATTGCTACTATAATATTGCTATTGCTACTATAATATTGCTATTGCTACTATAATATTGCTATTGCTACTATAATATTGCTATTGCTACTATAATATTGCTATTGCTACTATAATATTGCTATTGCTACTATAATATTGCTATTGCTACTATAATATTGCTATTGCTACTATAATATTGCTATTGCTACTATAATATTGCTATTGCTACTATAATATTGCTATTGCTACTATAATATTGCTATTGCTACTATAATATTGCTATTGCTACTATAATATTGCTATTGCTACTATAATATTGCTATTGCTACTATAATATTGCTATTGCTACTATAATATTGCTATTGCTACTATAATATTGCTATTGCTACTATAATATTGCTATTGCTACTATAATATTGCTATTGCTACTATAATATTGCTATTGCTACTATAATATTGCTATTGCTACTATAATATTGCTATTGCTACTATAATATTGCTATTGCTACTATAATATTGCTATTGCTACTATAATATTGCTATTGCTACTATAATATTGCTATTGCTACTATAATATTGCTATTGCTACTATAATATTGCTATTGCTACTATAATATTGCTATTGCTACTATAATATTGCTATTGCTACTATAATATTGCTATTGCTACTATAATATTGCTATTGCTACTATAATATTGCTATTGCTACTATAATATTGCTATTGCTACTATAATATTGCTATTGCTACTATAATATTGCTATTGCTACTATAATATTGCTATTGCTACTATAATATTGCTATTGCTACTATAATATTGCTATTGCTACTATAATATTGCTATTGCTACTATAATATTGCTATTGCTACTATAATATTGCTATTGCTACTATAATATTGCTATTGCTACTATAATATTGCTATTGCTACTATAATATTGCTATTGCTACTATAATA
Organism: Diaphorina citri; assembly: GCF_000475195.1. Taxonomy (NCBI): domain Eukaryota; kingdom Metazoa; phylum Arthropoda; class Insecta; order Hemiptera; family Psyllidae; genus Diaphorina; species Diaphorina citri. Next base: position 9,507 of record NW_007378137.1, read on the forward strand.
TTGCTATTGCTACTATAATATTGCTATTGCTACTATAATATTGCTATTGCTACTATAATATTGCTATTGCTACTATAATATTGCTATTGCTACTATAATATTGCTATTGCTACTATAATATTGCTATTGCTACTATAATATTGCTATTGCTACTATAATATTGCTACTACAACTACTCGGCCACAGAGGTGGACCAAAAAAAAATTCTTATGTACGTTATTTTATATGACTTATTACGGGTTCTTGAGTTTCGCATCTCTCGTAGGCTTTTTCAAAATGACTACGACAAGACCTACATATTATAATGGTGGGTTTAATACACATTTTGTTCCTCTGTTGACTGTACTAGAAGCGAGGCTCTGGGACTTCTTCCTCTTCACCTTTTCCCGTGTTCAGACGGGGTCGGCGTTTTATGTCAGCCCTAAGGCGGTCTCTTCCTGATCCCTTGTGTGCCGCGTCCATTTTAATTTAGGACTATTGCACTGCAAACAGCCCTAACTAGGGTGATCGCTTTGGATGTCCTTCTCACCTGTGTTAATATGGACAGGGCGGACAGTTTGGCCTCGCAAGACTCGAGGCTGGGGGTTTTGAACGCTATGATGGTGGGCTTGTTCCTCATATAGCGGAAAGACTGGGCGAGACTCTTGTTCTGAGGGGAGAGATAGGCGAGGCCGAGACTTTGTAGCCGCGCGCGCCGCATTTGGCACTCGTCAAAGCTCTTCTCGGACTCGGAGCGCATGTATTCGCGCAACCTGGCGGAGAAAATGAGAAGTATTATTAGGGCTTCTGGGCGTCCAAAGGGTTTAAACCCCAATCCTTCCAACACTGTGGGATAGGTACCATGCCTATCTCACGGATACGGAATCACCACTACTAATGCTTTACCTAAAGGCCCGTTCCTACTTGTCGTTTGGAAAAAAATCGTGACGAGCGTAGGTTGGGAACACTCTCATTTAAATTATGCTCATTGCGTATAAGGTCATTCAGTGTCTTTTTTTTTAAAAAAAAAAAAGAAAGAAAAAAATCGTGTCGTGGGAACACTCATTGCCTACAGGACACTCGGAAAAGATTGGATGAAACTCACGACAAGAGGGAACGGTCCTTAAGTTGTACTTTGCACTTGCAAAAAGAGAGTTTTTTTTTTTCTGTATCTTCACTCTCTACTACCACCTATTAATTTACATTTACCTTTTTTTTCTAGTTAAGCAAGGTCTTCCTTCATACTGAATTGTTAGTTGTATGTATTATTCTTTAACCCATCAAATATATTAATATTGCTATTGCTACTATAATATTGCTATTGCTACTATAATATTGCTACTACAACTACTCGGCCACAGAGGTGGACCAAAAAAAATTCTTATGTACGTTATTTTATATGACTTATTACGGGTTCTTGAGTTTCGCATCTCTCGTGGGCTTTTTCAAAATGACTACGACAAGACCTACATATTATAATAGTGGGTTTAATACACATTTTATTCCTCTGTTGACTGTACTAGAAGCAAGGCTCAGGGACTTCTTCCTCTTCGCTTTTTCCCGTGTTTCAGACGGGGTCGACGTTGTTTGTCAGCCCTAACTAGGGTGATCGCTTTGGATGTCCTTCTCACTTTGTTTGTATGTCTATTTTACCATAACTATCGACGATTTTTCAGATTTTTGATGAAACTTATCAAATATATTCGATTTAATAGATACATAATAGAAAAATATTTGACTTTTGGGCCACATTGGGGGCCCTTTGGGTCTTGGGAACCCCGTACGGGCCCCATAATGGGGGCCCCACTACTGGGTGAGCCTTACAATTCACCTGAAGCACCAACACCTTTATACCTATCACAAACACAGGCAAGATGAAATTTCATTTATTTTTTAGATTAATAACTTATTCTAGAATAGTTAGATACATACCTAATTACTAATAATATGTAATAAAAAAAAATACCCCAAGTGAAAATAACTTGGATAATACAAAAATATCATCAAATAACTATTTCTAGATAATAAAAAAGACAGTAAAAAAAAACTTAACAAAAGTCAGGTAACTTAAAGAGTACAAAAACATAGGTAACTTCAGATTCCGATAAGCAGCACAGAGTTCCATGGCAGTTTAGCAAAAACAGTCTGAATTTTGATAGAAAATTATGAAATTTCATTTATTTTTTAGATTAATAACTTATTCTAGAATAGTTAGATACATACCTAATTACTAATAATATGTAATAAAAAAAAAAATACCCCAAGTCAAAATAACTTGGATAATACAAAAATATCATCAAATAACTATTTCTAGATAATAAAAAAGACAGTAAAAAAAACTTAACAAAAGTCAGGTAGGTAACTTAAAGAGTACAAAAACATAGGTAACTTCAGATTCCGATAAGCAGCACAGAGTTGCATGGCAGTTTAGCAAAAATAGTCTGAATTTTGATAGAAAATTATGATTTGGAAGTCATGGAACGAAAAATATATTTAAGATATTTTGATAGAAGAAGTCAACCTGTTTAGGACTTTATTGTTAAAACTCCTTCAATTGTGTAAATAAATGTCTGGAAAAAAAAAAAAAAAAAAATATATGATTTGGAAGTCATGGAACGAAAAATATATTTAAGATATATGGCCAAAGTGGGTTTTTCATCTGCATAATAAAGTTGTATAAATTAAAAAAAAAAAAAAATCAAACCGTTAAAAAAAGACTAAAAAAGTTCAACTATAAAAAATAATAGACAGTAAAAAAATTACATGGATAATAGTAAAGAAAAATACTTGAAAAGAAAAGATGAAAAAAGTGTTGACAAGCAAAAGATTACAAGTAATAAAACCTAAAATAATAATAAGAAAAAGTTCACCAGGTACAAAAAAAAAAAAAATCTTATGTACGACATGGATAATAGTAAAGAAAAATACTTGAAAGGAAAAGATGAAAAAAATGTCGATAAGCAAAAGATTACAAGTAATAAAAACTAAAATAATAATAAGAAAAAGTTCACCAGGTACAAAAATTAGGTAGGTAATTGGAAAGGAAAAAAAAAGAGTTAAACTCATTTTAACGCAATTTGATTGGTTGATTTTAAACCTTGGTTTAGAGATTATCCAATCAGATTGCTTAAGACACAAGTAATTTAACTTGGATTCGTAAATACTATTTACCTACTTCACAATAAACTAAAATAACTAAATCATTAGAAACAAAAATTAGGTAGGTAATTGAAAAGGAAAAAAAGAGTTAAACTCATTTTAACGCAATTTGATTGGCTGATTTTAAACCTTGGTTTAGAGATTATCCAATCAGATTGCTTAAGACACAAGTAATTTATCTTGGATTCGTAGATACTATTTACCTAATTCACAATAAACTAAAATAACTAAATGATTAGATTAGAATGGTAACAAATTTAAATTCGTTGAAATAGTAGATAAAAATTCGACTATCATAAAATTCATAAATAATAACTAACCTATCTAATAACGGGTAATAAAAAACTGTTTCGTTGAAATAGTAGATAAAAATTCGACTATCATAAAATTCATAAATAATAACTAACCTATCTAATAACGGGTAATAAAAAACTGTATAACTAGTTATTCTGGTAACAATATTTAACACTATGACTAATTATTTAAGCCTAAAGACTTATACAAACAATTAAATAATAAAATGGCGAATCCCAAATTTTAAAAATGGCAATAGAAAAAATCTTCTTTTGTGTTCTGCTTGAACAGCTTTTATCCTAATTTTATCCTCATTCGATTTCATCAAAATCCTGATTCTATATACTCTAATGACACTAATCCTATTTGAACACGAAACGCGATTGTATCCTGATTTTACACCGATTATATCCCAACACTATTGTATCCTGACTTTATACAGATTATATCCCAACACGATTGTATCCTGATTTTACACCGATTATATCCTGCTTTTACACCGATTATATCCCAAACGTATGCATATTTCATCACGATTTTATCTAATTAGATTTTATTTTAAACTAGCAGTCTAGCAACGTAGCAAGTAGTGACCTGCGTGCCCAAGTAGGTATCACACTGGGCTTGCACAATTCAGTGCAAATTCGCAAATATTTCAACACTTCACCACTAAGACACCTCCCCGTGTTTAAAACACTTCTTTGCGGAAACTGAATCCAAACTGGTCACACTTGAGGCGTAGGATTCTAGCTAGTTGTGGCGGTCCACAATAGAATACCGTCACCTTTCCTTTCTTCTGATCCAGTAGATGTTTGAAGACACGGTCCCAGTTCGGTCTGCCTGCGTTGGTACGGGTCTTGAGGCCTGTGATTAGATCACGCTTTTCCTGAGAAGAGAGAGGATAGGGAGAATTAGTGAGGGAGAAACAATACACTGGGGAAAAAAGAAAAAAAGAATAGGATACCTAAAGTGAAAGAAGAAGAATGATATACAAGAAACCTGAACAAAGAGAAAGAACGAAGAAAAGAAGCATGAACAGAGAGAGAAAAAGACAGGAGGGAATCAGTACTGTAGCAAAGCTCACGCAGATCCGGGCTGATTCCCAAATGTGAGGTGGTTTTTAGTTGGTAGAAATCCAACCTAATCTCATTCACCACGAGATTATCTTAAAAGAAGATTTTCCACCTCTACGATAAAAAAAAGGGGTGTCACAAGTTTTAGGAGACTTAGTGTCACAAGTTTTAGGAGACTTAGGGTGTACAGTGACGTTAATCCCTATCAAACAAGATCACTGTTCCATTGGGCTTAAGTATCGGGTTTTACAGCCAAAGAAACTATTCTTACCTTCTTGGTGGAGGAGTATGGGTACCCATCAATATCACCATAAAAAAAAAAAAAAAAAAGCTTCAGATCGCTGTCTTTCAGACTCACCCCCTATGTTTCCCATCTTGAAATCTTCGGGCAGTGAACAGAAGCTCTCATTGGTGTACCCGGAGGCGCCATGATGGTTCTTGAAGACGACCATCTTGCCGCGTATGTTGGCGTCTACAGAACCGCCAGTGCCGCCATTCTGTTTGCCGCCCCCCAGGACTTTGCCGGAGAATTTCCGCTCCAGAGTTCTGAGGGAAAGAAGAGGAAAATGGGTAAGTTTTTTGTCCAGTTTTCTTCAATGAGAGGAAAAAAAAGACAACAGGAATACCTAAGTAAGTTTCATTATTAATTAATTATTACATTTCCAGTTTTATCTTTGCCTTTAGATTTTATTGTTTACGAAGTTTCTTGCGTATTGCATACCTATAAAATATTTAGTTTCGGTCTGCATGGGTTCTCAAAAATCCTTCACTCATACCTACATACGTGTCCAGAATTGACCCATCCGTGATGAATGCCCACGAAAGCCCGCACGACACCAACCACCTGTTCTCCTGCCCCTCTAGCCCTATCACACTTTCACCCGTGGACCTCTCGATGAGGCCGGTACAGATACCCAACACTATCACCATAGGAACGACAGCTACCATGGGAAAGCGGGTCAAAACTAGCTTAGTTTCGGTCTGCATGGGTTCTCAAAAATCCTTCACTCATACCTACATACGTGTCCAGAATTGACCCATCCGTGATGAATGCCCACTCTGTCACGAAAGCCCGCACGACACAAACCACCTGTTCTCCTGCCCCTCTAACCCTATCACACTTTCACCCGTGGACCTCTGGATGAGGCCGGTACAGGTGGCTGAGTTCCTGGATCTACCCCTGGGACAAGAGTTTGGAGATGAGTCCTGATCCGCAGTTACTGCTATGACAGCAACTTATGAGACCTTGTTTAGACTGCTGGGGTAAAGGGACTTTTCAGTCTCATTCGAGCAGGATAAACAAGGTATATTCTATTCTATTCTACTTTCCTTTCGGAAACTGAGAAGATTTCTCCTCTTCTGAAGCTCGTTTCCCCTCTTTTGGTGTGATAGCGTCTGTACTAAACCATAGGAAATCCAAGCTGGCGCGCCATTGGAATCCGTTCCGTTTCCGAAAGGAAAAATGCATCTTAAGTATTACACCAGGCTTCGTTACTGGAAGTCCCAGGACTCCCGCCCTGTACGAAACCATTGGATATCCAAGATGCCGTCTTGAAGAGAGGAAATCTTGGAGAAGAATATCCAAAATATTTTTTATCAGGGTTAGGTAGAATGCAAAATACTCACGCGAGCAGTCTCTGTCGTTTCTTGACCTTGTTGTCCATATCAGGCATGGATAAGGATTTACTGAGGGGGGATTTGCTAAGCAGGACTACTTTATGGAGGGGCAGATTCTTGATACTCGATAGACTTTCTATTGAGCTTTGTATGTTGGAGATGTCACTTTCGGTTGAACCTGTAGAAAAATCAAACATACACAGTTCAAGATTTTTAGAACTGTCCGACTTACAGTTGAGAAGTTGCGGTTCCCCTCCATGCGCTTCCATCGGACTTCCCAGTTGACGTGGACTGTATTCTATTGTATTCTACGCATTACCTTTCTCAAATGCATGATAGTGGGTGGTATCTCGCTGACCCACGTATGTCTGCAGCGAGGGCACTCGTGTGTAATAGGTGTTCCCCATAATATGTCCAAATACACGAGACCTTGTTTAGACTGCGGGGGTAAAGGGACTTTTCAGTCCTATCCCAGCACTGCTGGGCCAGCAGGATAAACAAGGTATATTCTATTGTATTCTACGCATTACCTTTCTCAAATGCATGATAGTGGGTGGTATCTCGCTGACCCACGTATGTCTACAGCGGGGGCACTCGTGCCTTGCCTTCCAGTAGCGATGCATGATAGATTGGAGAATGGAGGCAAAGGGCGTAACTCCAATACCGGTACCGATGAGCACGGCGTGTTGCGCGCGGAATATGTGAGAGGAGGGCGCGCCGTACGGACCGTCTAGATAGATCTGGAGCAAACAAAAACAGGTGGTTAACAGAATAATCAGGTGGTTACACAGAATAAACAGGTGGTGAACAGAATAAACAGGTGGTGAACAGAATAAGCAGGTGGTTAACAGAATAATCAGGTGGTTAACAGAATAAACAGGTGGTTAACAGAATAATCAGGTGGTGAACAGAATAATCAGGTGGTGAACAGAAGGACACATCTTCAGACACGAAAATAAGTATGGACTCCTCCAATGTATCCTACAGGGATAGATAGATGAGAAAAGGATTTTTTTAAAGAGGTTTGACAGAGGGAACTGTAACACGGTACCGATGAGCACGGCGTGTTGCGCGCGGAATATGTGAGAGGAGGGCGCGCCGTACGGACCGTCTAGATAGATCTGGAGCAAACAGAAACAGATGGTTAACAGAATAAACAGGTGGTTAACAGAATAAACAGGTGGTTAACAGAATAATCAGGTGGTTAACAGAATAAACAGGTGGTTAACAGAATAAACAGGTGGTTAACAGAATAAACAGGTGGTTAACAGAATAATCAGGTGGTGAACAGAATAATCAGGTGGTTAACAGAATAATCAGGTGGTTAACAGAATAATCAGGTGGTGAACAGAATAAACAGGTGGTTAACAGAATAATCAGGTGGTTAACAGAATAATCAGGTGGTTAACAGAATAATCAGGTGGTTAACAGAATAATCAGGTGGTTAACAGAATAATCAGGTGGTTAACACGTTTGGTAAGGAGTTAATTTAAATTTGAAAATGAATAGTTCGTTCCTAAAGGAAACTTGGCTATATTCTCACCTCGAGAGGTTTTCCTACAGGGTAGTTCATGGGTGTGTGCGGATGAGATTTACCGGGTGTCAGATGACGTCTGCCTTCCTCCGCTAAACTCTGCGAATCAGCTATGTCTGACCCCTGGAATTAAGGTGAAAACAAAAACAATTAATTGATGAATGTATTCAATTTTTTTTAAATTGTTTATTTAAATTAATCCTGTCTTCCTTCTCTCTTCGATTTCGAGACGATAAGACCATAGCAGTTACAGTTCCCTCTGTCAAACCTCTTAAAAAAAAAAAAAACTTTTTCTTTTGAAAAACGGAATCCAGGCTTTGGATTTTTAGAATTCAAATTCCGTTATGTTATTTCTCTGATAGGGGAAGCACCAAAAACAATGCAAGCATTTTGAAAGCTGATTGGTGCTTTGAATACGTCACTTTTATGATTCAGCTCGAAATTCGAAAACAAATCTCTTCAATTTCAATGCGGATTGCCGGACAAAGGGCAGAAAAAAATCAGGACTTACTAAAGTTGAGCAAATGCATGATCGTATGCAGCACGCTGTAGCCAAATATAAAGAACCCGGTCATCTTATGAAAGTAGATATGCTGATCCAACGGTAGAAACACGCTGAACCCGCGTGTCCGCAGAAATGTAATACAGTGACGTAACATTAGGACGAGGACGAACATGCAGTTGAAATTGAGACACTGGCCTGGAACATGAGACATGAAAGGGTTAACATTAATACAATTGAAATTGAACATGGACGTGAAGGGGTTAAACCAATCTGGACGTGAAGTAATTGAAATTTAATTACATCAGCACTAGGACGAACATACATTTGAAAATTAGCCTAGAACACAAGACATACAAGGGTAGGTATTGACCCTTGTATAGTCAATTTTTTGAGTTCCATATTATGGCAATATAGCCTAAAGAAAGAAATGATTATAAATGATCTGATTTGAATAAAATTGCCAAGAAATTGACACACATACCTAATGATAAACATATCAAAATAAATAAATAAATAATAATGATAATAATAAAAAATCCAACACAGTAAATTAAAATATATGGTAAAACATATCGATTTAAAATAATATCCTACAAGGCAGATCCAATAAAGAATAAAAACCTATCAAAATAAAATGTATAAAGTGAGATATATCTATTCGATTAATTTTGTGGGTATCAAATTTATAAAATTATATGTTACTGGCATTCCATGTAATCCGGCATTCTGTGGAACGCCTGGGGTATTCTATGGAAAGCCTGAAACTAACCAGGCAATTCGCGAAATTATTCCCATTTTACACTTTCCCTAGATATTTTTTATAGAATGCCAAACAATGTTTCAGGCAAAGTATATATAATAACTTGAATTCTGTAGAATACCGGTATTGTATAGATTGCCAGTAACATGTATAGGTATTTAAATAAAATAGATATATATGGTGGGAGATATAGCTGAATACCTAATACACAACCAGATCGTCAGCATAAATCAATGTCTTCATATTCGGCAGTCAAATCCATCTACATAATGTTTTGAAATTCATCTACACTTGAGAGCGAAAAATTCGGAAGACTAATATTGCTATTGCTACTATAATATTGCTATTGCTACTATAATATTGCTACTACAACTACTCGGCCACAGAGGTGGACCAAAAAAAAATTCTTATGTACGTTATTTTATATGACTTATTACGGGTTCTTGAGTTTCGCATCTCTCGTAGGCTTTTTCAAAATGACTACGACAAGACCTACATATTATAATGGTGGGTTTAATACACATTTTGTTCCTCTGTTGACTGTACTAGAAGCGAGGCTCTGGGACTTCTTCCTCTTCACCTTTTCCCGTGTTCAGACGGGGTCGGCGTTTTATGTCAGCCCTAAGGCGGTCTCTTCCTGATCCCTTGTGTGCCGCGTCCATTTTAATTTAGGACTATTGCACTGCAAACAGCCCTAACTAGGGTGATCGCTTTGGATGTCCTTCTTCGCCACAGTCGAAATGTTCGTGCTAATCGTAGTACGATATGTCACAATTTTTTGGTACATACAATGATTGTAGATTTTTTTCTCTCCCTCCTAGGGTTGCCAGATTTGTTGTTCGCATTTACGAAACAAATCATAAAAAATGGGGTTTTCAATATTCTGACCGCGTATTATGGTGGGAGATATAGCTGAATACCTAATACACAACCAGATCGTCAGCATAAATCAATGTCTTCATATTCGGCAGTCAAATCCATCTGCATAATGTTTTGAAATTCATCTACACTTGAGAGCGAAAAATTAGGAAGAGTTCGCATTTCCATTCCTTTAACACTTTCGGTGCCACGTCAGTTGTTTTTAACTGACATGGCATTATTGGGAACCTCTGTTCCAAGTTGTGTTATATCTAAAATGTATCTTGTGTTACGAGTGATAAGATAAGCATATTAGTTTAGAGACAGAATTTATAGATTGCAAAGCTCCGATCCTATGTTCAGGGTGACACGAAAGAAAACTAGGGAGTCTGGTGACCTCAAAACATATTACCGAAAAAGTGAGTGTCAGTTATTTTCAGCTGACACTTAGGGTCTCACTTTCCGTGTGTGTCAGTTGTTTTTAACTGCCTCTGCAATGCTTTAAGCATAGGAATTGAAATCTGGGGCCCCTGAGGAATCATTGGCAATTTTTTTCATGAAAATATCTTGAGCTTGTTATTACTATTGTAATAATAAAGGAAGGACGGACTAAAAAAAGGGGAAAAAACCCGAGGAACCTGTGTTAATATGGACAGGGCGGACAGTTTGGCCTCGCAAGACTCGAGGCTGGGGGTTTTGAACGCTATGATGGTGGGCTTGTTCCTCATATAGCGGAAAGACTGAGCGAGACTCTTGTTCTGAGGGGAGAGATAGGCGAGGCCGAGACTTTGTAGCCGCGCGCGCCGCATTTGGCACTCGTCAAAGCTCTTCTCGGACTCGGAGCGCATGTATTCGCGCAACCTGGCGGAGAAAATGAGAACTATTATTAGTGACTTTACCTAGAAGCCCGTTCCCATTTGTCCCACAATAATAACAGGGGGAAGTAGGGAGACTATTACAACTTCACCGAGAAAAAAATGTGTAAAAAACTTGTGGTATTCTAACCACAAGTTTTAAGAGACTTAAGGTCCGTTCACACTTGTCGTTCGGAAAAAAAATCGTGTCTTGCGTAGAGTGGGAACACTCTCATTTAAATTACATTGCCTACAGGACATTCGAAAAAAAATCGGATGATTTATTTTGAAGAGGTTAGACAGAGGGAACTGTAACTGCTAAGGTCTTATTTTTTTTTTTTTTTTTAAGAGGTTTGACAGAGGGAACTGTAACTGCTATGGTCTTATCGTCCCGAAATCGAAGAGAGAAGGAAGACAGGATAGGAGAAAGCCAGCCGTTCCGAGAACGAACACTATCCCATCAGGATAAAATCCACCCCGGGCGGGAATCGAACCCGCGGCCTACCAAAATCGGATGAAACGCACAAATGGGAACGGGCCTCAAGTGACTCAAGTCGAAACGATTTTCCCTCTTTTGGCGTGGTAGCACCTGTACTAAAACATAGGAAATCAAAGATGGTACGCCAGCGGAATCCGTTCCGACAGGAAAACACAACTTGGATATCACACTAGGCTTGGTCACCGGAGGTCCCAGGTTCGATTCCCGGCCTGTACTAAACCCCAATATCCAAGATGGCGTGCCGTAGAGAGGAAATCTTGGAGAAGAACGTCCGAAACGTTTTTTTATGAGGGTAAGGTACCTAGAGTGCAAAAGCAAAATACTCACGCGAGCAGTCTTTGTCGTTTCTTGACCTTGTTGTCCATATCAGGCATGGATAAGGATTTACTGAGGGGGATTTGCTAAGCAGGACTACTTTATGGAGGGGCAGATACTCGATAGATTCTTCTATTGAACTAAGAGAGGGTTAGGTGCAAAATACTCACGCGAGCAGTCTCTGTCGTTTCTTGACCTTGTTGTCCATATCAGGCATGGATAAGGATTTACTGAGGGGGGATTTGCTTAGCAGGACTACTTTATGGAGGGGCAGATTCTTGATACTCGATAGGCTTTCTATTGAGCTTTGTATGTTGGAGATGTCACTTTCGGTTGAACCTGCAGAAAAATCAAACATACACAGTTAAAGATTATTGTTAAATTACACCGAAAACCGCCAAAAAGTGGTAAAATGCCGCCAACCGTTGCACCGGTCTTAACCAAAAGTTTCGTGTCGCATCCCTGACACATTTGACAGCTACATACCAAATTTCAAGTCTCTAGCTCTTACCGTTCTCGAGATATTTTGTTTACAGACAGACGCACACACGGACCAATGGCTGAAACTTGGGATTTAGGCTCTAGGGACCTCAAAACGTGTTTTGACACTAAAAAATATAATAATAATAAACCCTATGGCACCCATTAAGGGCAAGGGTCACCCTGCAACCAGGCAAAGGTTTTTTTTATTTGTTTTTGAGTCAGCTATATAATTACAACATATGTATTTCTAAAATTGAAATTGGCATTGAGAAAAAAAATATACATAATAAAACTAGTACATAATAAATCTTGCTTACTTTCCTTCCTATAGAATAAGGAAAAAAAAAAACACATGGCATTACCGAAAAAGTGAGTGTCAGTTATTTTCAACTGACACTTAGGGTCTCACTTTCCGTGTGTGTCAGTTGTTTTTAACTGTCTCTGCAATGCTTTAAGCATAGGAATTGAAATCTGGGGCCCCTGAGGAATCATTGGCAATTTTTTTCGTGAAAATATCTTGAGCTTGTTATTACTATTGTAATAATAAAGGAAGGACGGACGAAAAAAGGGGGAAATGAAAAAATAAAATAAATACTTACTTATGTATCCGTTTGATCGGGTTATGCGAGCTCTCCACGGAGTTGGGTGGCAGAGTTCCCTGTGGTGTCCCCTGGGCAGGGGCGGGGCTCTGGTTGGGCCCCGGGGTAGACGCGAGGGGCAGGGGGTCATCCAAGTTGTGCAACTTCTCCTGTTCCTTTTCGAAATAGTCGTAGAGACGGTTGGTCCATTCCCCTACGCCTCTGATGTGTAGCCACATGTAACCTGGAGGGGGGAATCAATGATTAGATTATGAACGAGAAATCAAATTGAAGAGCAAATGGATAGATCAAGTCACCAACGAAGAAGTGTAAAGAAGATTGAATAAAGAAAAAGAAGTTGTACACACCATAAAGACGAGAAAACTTGAATACTTTGGTCACTTAATAAAAAAAAATATCTGGTGTGAACATCACACGACTTTCCTTATCCTATTGAATGATGCTTATTTGAGTGAAAAAAATCTGGTGTGAACATCACACGACTTTCCTTATCCTATTGAATGATGCTTATTTGAGTGTTCTTTTACCCTAACTTTTACAATATCTCTAACCGTTTTGTCGCTATAGCTGAAAACCGCCAAAAAAACGGTCGAAATCTTTCCAAAAGCGGTCAAAATACCGCCAAGACAAAGACACAGACACACGGACCAATGGCTGAAACTTTGGATTTAGGCTCTAGGGACCTCAAAACGTATTTTGACACTAAAAACTGACCATCGAAAATTTGACCCGATTACATTACTTTCCTTCCTATAGGATAAGGAAAGTAAAAATATCTATTCCAAAAATCGAACCCAGGCCCCTCTTCAACACTCACCCTCCTGTTCCGGAGCGCTGCTGATGGTAAACGGATGCCACTCGTACTGCGCTATGGCAGGGATGTTCACAAACACGTAGTCACCAGGATGGAAGTCAAAGTGTTGAGGTCGTTTGATGACCAGATGGGTGACTTTGGACGGTAGGAGAAGGCCGGAGCTGATGTAGGTCTTACCACGCTTACATCTGAGGGGGGGAAAAAAAATACTAATAATACTATTTGTAATTGTAATTGTAATTTGTAATGATACTTTATTTATTTGTAGTAACAAATTTGTAGTAACTAATACTAATAGGTACATCTGAGGAAGAAAAATTGGGAAGATTTACGGAATTTACACTTCACTCAGAAAAACGGCCCTCATTTCGAAAATAATCAACAATATAGCCAGCCTAGTTAGCTTAGTTGGTAGTGCGTCTGCCTTGCCGCGGGTTCGATTCCCGCCCGGGGCGGATTTTATCCTGATGGGATAATGTTCGTTCTCGGAACGGCTGGCTTTCTCCTATCCTATCTTCCTTCTCTCTTCGATTTCGGGACGATAAGACCATAGCAGTTACAGTTCCCTCTGTCAAACCTCTTTAAAAAAAAAAAAAATGTCCTGTTTCCAAATTTTATCAAAATTGGACAAATCGTTCACGAGATAATATATTTTGTTTATCGCAAAACAAACGAAAAATCGTCGATTTAAAACAAAGAAATCACTTTTTTCGTTGAATAAATGTAAACCCGTGACCTACCTATCTGCTTATCTGCTCGCTTATCAGTTATTATTTTTCTGTATGACGTCATTGTTCATTATCTACTCTATGACGTCATAGTTTTGTATCTGTGATGACGTCATGAAATCTGGAGCACGCACAAGATTCAAGGCGCGAAA
>NW_007378137.1:25129-61320 GCF_000475195.1 Diaphorina citri
AAAACTCGAGTAATTATTGAAAAATGGAAAAATTAATTATGTGTACATGGGCCAAAACACTTCTACTTTAAAAATATCTAATACTTATTTTATTTCAAAAACATTTTTTTCTTGGGCTTTTAGGACTACAAAACAAATGTCCAAAATTTTGGACATTGGGCTTTTATGACTACAAGATACAAAATTATGCTGGGCTTTTATGACTACAAAAAAAATGTCCAAAATTTTGGACACTGGGCCTTTAGAGGATATACACATATTCAAAATCCGCTCCGTACTTATGAGCAATATCCTCTACACCATGGGAGTTAATGTCTCACTACATCAACTTTATACTGAAGTAGGTGTGAACCTCTTTAACACAACTTGATGCAACACTCCGGATACCCGTTCCATATTATGGCAATATAGCCTAAAGAAAGAAATGATTATAAATGATCTGATTTGAATAAAATTGCCAAGAAATTGACACACATAATGATAAACATATCAAAATAAATAAATAATACAACTAATAATAAAAAAATCCAACACAGTAAATTAAAATAATATGGTAAAACATATCGATTTAAAATAATATCCTACAAGGCAGATCCAATAAAAAAAATCTGTCAAAATAAAATATATAAAGTGAGATATATCTATTCGATTAATTTTGTGGGTATCAAATTTATAAAATTATATGTTACTGGCATTCTATGTAATCCGGCATTCTGTGAAACGCCTGGGTATTCTATGGAAAGCCTGAAACTAACCAGGCAATTCGTGAAATTATTCCCATTTTACACTTTCCCTAGACACTTTATAGAATGCCAAACAATGTTTCAGGCAAAGTACATATATAATAACTTGAATTCTGTAGAATACCAGTATTGTATAGATTGCCGGTAACATGTATATTTAAATAAAATAGATATATATGGTGGGAGATATAGCTGAATACCTAATACACAACCAGATCGTCAGCATAAATCAATGTCTTCATATTCGGCAGTCAAATCCATCTACATAATGTTTTGAAATTCATCTACACTTGAGAGCGAAAAATTAGGAAGAGTTCGCATTGAGTACATGTACAGGGTGGTAGTGTTACCTCATGATAGTGAAGCGGAATATTCGCTCACAGCAATAGATTATACCGGGTAGGATCACCCACTTCCAGAAGTTCGGACAATGGAGAATGAGCAGAATCCAGAAGGGGACGTATAGAAGGTGAGTCCAGTAGAAAACCTGAAGACAAAACAGAAATAAAAGGAATTTTAATTATGTTAAGCACAATTCCTTGTCACAAATACTGCCTCGGTAGCGTAGTGGTCAAGACGCTCGCCTGGTAAACAGGAGGGCGTGAGTTCGATCCCAGCCGAGGCATGGAATTTTATCCTCATCTAGTTGAGATTTTGACCACATGATAATGGAGCTCTAAGGGTTAGGTGGTAGAAAACGCCCCCCGCATTCACCTCGCCTAGTGGTTGCCTTCCACTCAAGAGTCTATTATTATTATTATTACCTATTATTATTATTATTTCAAATGTCGTTCCCCGCTTAACATAATAGGTGCGCTAAATTTTATGACTTGACTTGGACTCTAACCACCAACCTCCAGATTACAGATCCGTGCTAACCATTACACCACTGAGGTTGGTTCAAAACAGAATGTACGCATAAATTCTGCCTACTCATCGAAAATCGATTTTGAAGAGGTTTGACAGAGGGAACTGTAACTGCTATGGTCTTATCGTCCCGAAATCGAAGAGAGAAGGAAGACAGGATAGGAGAAAGCCAGCCGTTCCGAGAACGAACATTATTCCAGCAGGATAAAATCCGCCCCGGGCGGGAATCGAACCCGCGGCCTAGCGCTTACAAGGCAGACGCACTAACAACTAAGCTAACTAGGCTGGCTCGAAAATCGAAATCTAACCAAGTAACCAGCCTTTTTAGCTTGGAAGGTAGTGCGCCTGCCTTGAAGCGGGCCCTTTATCTTCATGTTATCCATCCAGCTAGTTTTAGCCTTACACTAAATTAAGTAACTTTATTTGTCCTTGCTTTATGTGGCACTTGCAAGAGCTCGACTATAGCTATTTATTTATCTACTTATTTTAATATCATATTATAAAAATTATTAGATAAACAGTCATAGAGGTACCTTATTTACGTTCTAAAACCCAGCTCTCTATCTTTCTCTCTCTCTCTCTCTCTCTACCTATCTCTCTCTCTTTCTCTCTCTACCTATCTCTTTCTTTCTTTCTCTCTCTCTTCTCTGCCTCTCTTCTCTCTCTCTCTCTCTCTCTCTCTCTCTCTCTCTCTTCATATTAGATAGGTTTAGCTTATAGTCATTTAAACATACAACATTATTTATATTTAATTTATTTCTCAGTTCAATTTATGTCTAAAGAGTGTCTCAGAGGAAATTTATGGCCGATTTAGTGCAGGGCTGCCCAACCGGTCGATCGCGGATTCATTTCAAGTCGATCGCGACCAGCACACCCAGCAGTGTTTGAACCTGGCAATATCATCTTACACACCCGATGGAGAAGAGGAACCTAAATCAAGAAAACAGTTGAAGTTACGATGTTACCTGTTCTAGAACAGATTTACTAGTATATCTACACATCCGATTAGTCCAAACTTGTGGACCAAATTCAGAGTCCAGTCTTTCAGAGTTAGTAAGTTGTTGTTGTTGTTGTAGCGGCTTTAGCTTTCGCCGAATGGCGATAGCAGAATAAAGAAAAGATGTCTTTTTGTATCTGCTATACGCCGGGGTGATGGTCTCTAGCTCTAGCCATGTTAAATTGGCTGGCTCGTCCTGAACCGCAGTCAACCATCGTGAGGACTTGTGCTTGGTCTTTAAAAGCAGAGAAAACCCTTTGAGGAACTGCCAGCTTGCTAACTACAAGTGTGACCCATCAAGTCGGAGCATTTTTTGCTCCCAATTTTTACGGTTTTCATTATTATTTCATTTTGGTCCAATATTTCGCTGTTTGCGATAGCGCGGTGTTCGCGAAATCCGCGAATCCTACATATTTAGCCCATCGAAGGTGGTATTCGAACCCGGGACCTTCTGCATGGCAAGCAAGTGTATTACCATTGGGCTGACTGTGTCCCCAAAAAAACGGCCCTCATCTCGAAAATAATCAACAATTTTTTTTTCTTTTTTTAAAGAAGTTACCTGCTGTAACTACTAAGGTCTTATCGTCCCGAAAGCGAAGGGAGTCAAGGGAGAAGAAAGACAGGATAGTAGAAAGCCAGCCGTTCCGAGAACGAACCTTATCTGTTTAGGGTAAAATCCTCCCCGGACGGGAATCGACCCCGCGACCCAGCGCTTACAAGGCAAGACGCGCTATCCTCCAAACTAGGCTGACATTGCTGGCAACCAGAAAATTGGATGAAATCAGCACAAGACCGAGATAGCTGCAGAGCGCTGATAGGTTTTAGGCCCCCGTGGCCTGCTAGTAAGCAAGGAGTAAGTACCTACATATACAGGGTGGGAGTAAGTACCTACATATACAGGGTGGGAGTAAGTACCTACATATACAGGGTGGGAGTAAGTACCTACACATACAGGGTGGGAGTAAGTACCTACACATACAGGGTGGGAGTAAGTACCTACATATACAGGGTGGGAGTAAGTACCTACATGTACAGGGTGGGAGTAAGTACCTACATATACAGGGTGGGAGTAAGTACCTACATATACAGGGTGGGAGTAAGTACCTACACATACAGGGGAATCAGCACAAGACCGAGATAGCTGCAGAGCGCTGATAGGTTTTAGACCCACGTGGCCTGCTAGTAAGCAAGGAGTAAGTACCTACATATACAGGGTGGGAGTAAGTACCTACATGTAAAGGGTGGGAGTGTTACCTCATGATAGTGAAGCGGAATATTCGCTCACAGCAGTAGATTATACCGGGTAGGATCACCCACTTCCAGAAGTTCGGACAGTGGAGAATGAGCAGAATCCAGAAGGGGACGTACAGAAGGTGAGTCCAGTAGAAAACCTGAAGACAAAACAGAAATAAAAGGAATTTCAATTATGCTTAAGCACAATTCCTTGTCACAAATGTCGTTCCCCGCTTAACGTACTGGGTGCGCTAAATTTTATGACTTGACTTGGACTCGAATCAAAAAATGAAAAACACATTTTAATTAAAAAATTTTTTTAAAAAAAAAAGAAACAGAAATAAAAGGAATTTTAATTGTGTTAAGCACAATCCCTTGTCACAAATGTCGTTCCCCGCTTAGCATACTAGGTGCGCTAAATTTTATGACTTGACTTGGACTCAAATCACCAACCTCCAGACTACAGATCCGTGCTAACCATGACACCACTGAGGTTGGTTCAAAACAGTCATCGAAAATCGAAATCTAACCAGCCTTTTTAGCTTGGAAGGTAGTGCGCCTGCCTTGAAGCGGGGACTACACATTAAACGGACCAGCGTACCATTTTCAGTCTGTTTTGTGTAATTCCTCATTTTACTACAGAATAATCATTAAATTTCATAAATTACAACGCCTAGGTCCCTTTCTTAGATCTTAGTTCCTCAGAAAATTACTGCTTTCGATGTAGATACCTATTATGTTCTGTAAATAAGTAGGTACCTACCTAGGAACAGCGGGATTTATAGGTGTTAGTGTTAGTATTTAGGTATGCACTTTCATTTCGCTTATAGCTATTTATTTATCTACTTATTTTAATATCATATTATAATAAAAATTATTAGATAAACAGTCATAGGTACCTTATTTACGTTCTAAAACCCAGCTCTCTATCTTTCTCTCTCTCTCTCTACCTATCTCTCTTTTTCTTTCTCTCTCTCTCTCTACCTATCTCTCTCTTTCTTTCTCTCTCTATCTCTCTCTTTCTCTCTCTCTCTCTCTCTCTCTTCATTTTAGATAGGTTTAGCTTATAGTCATTTAAACATACAACATTATTTATATTTAATTTATTTCTCAGTTCAATTTATGTCTAAAGAGTGTCTTAGAGGAAATTTATGGCCGATTTAGTGCAGGGCTGTCCAACCGGTCGATCGCGGATTCATTTCAAGTTTCAAGTCGATCGCGACCATGAGCACACCCAGCAGTGTTTTTTTTTAAATTTAAAAAGATGAGTGTTTCACCGCCGTTTTTATTTCGTAGCAATGAAACAACTGCTACATTGGACGCATGTGGTCTGTGTCGTAGCATGTATTTTCATGATCAATAAAATTCTATTCTATTCTTAAAGTCAAGCCGCTAGACGCACAGCAGAAACATTGATGTATTGATGAAGGAGATATACCAATGCAGAATTCTCATACACTGAGCTTTGCCACCCAACTATTGATAGGGGAGTAGGAGGGAGAAGAAATGGGGTTACCTGTTGTTTTACTTTCCTTTTTAGTCCGTCCTTCCTTTATTAGTCCGTCCTTCCTTTATTATTACAATAGTAATAAAAAGGTATAAGGGACGGACTATTAATTAGAACGGCAATTAAAAATTGAATTTTCGACCTTTTAAAGTTACTTTTTCGGAGTTTCGACCTGTTGAGTGTTGACACGGTGACAAATAACTAGCGCTAAATCTCAAAGACTCGTTAGAACTGAAACCCATCTGCATATCAACGCCACAAAGCTATAGTAAAGTCCATTAAAAATTACTTTCTCATTAAAAAAATGAGTGTCGTGATGAGAACACTAGGCTACTCACACACGGGTCGTAACGCGATCGTCAAGAATGTGACATTCTCTGGTGAGCTAAACCGACCCGATCATATCAGAATTTGAGCGTTCTAATGAGCCTAAAATGTGACAAAAATCCCCCAAAAACCGTTTTTTTGGCTTTATGGTTAAACCCGCGAGTCCGCAGAAATGTGATACAGTGACGTAACATGAGCACAAGGACGAACATGCAGTTGAAATTCAGACACTGACCTGGAACATGAGACATGAAAGGGTTAACATTAATACACTTGAAATTGAACATGGACATGAAGGGGTTAAATAAGTAATTGAAATTTAATTACATCAGCACTAGGACGAACATACAGTTGAAAATTAGCCTAGAACACAAGACATACAAGGGTCAATAATAGTCAATTTTTTCAAGAGGTTTGATAGAGGGAACTGTAACTTCTAAGCTCTTAAATCTTATCGTCCCGAAATCGAAGAGAGAAGGAAGACATGATAGGAGAAAACCAGCCATTCCGAGAACGAACATTATCCGTTCAAGATATAATCCGCCCCGGGCGGGAATCGAACCCGCGGCCTAGCGCTTACAAGGCAGACGCGCTACCAACCAAGCTAACTAGACTGGTGAACAGGGATTTACACAGGGTTCCAGACCTGTACATTAGGAAGGTCGACAAAACTTCGAGTTCTCTTTGTTTGATCCTTGGGTTTCAGCACTTATTAATTATTCCGAGATTGGATTATTGGATTCAGTTTAATTAGCATGGAATCTCTCCATGAAATAACCTCCATTTCAGGGGTTCCCAACTTATTGCCAACAGAGTGGGGCGCCAACTTTAAAACATCAGAAAAAACCATTGCCCAATTGCCTGGTCTTGTTATGTCTTGATTGTCCAGTCTAGTTAGCTTGGAAGGTAGCGCGTCTGCCTTGTAAGCGCTAGGTCAAGATTCCCCACCGGTACGAACTTCAACCTAAAAAGATTCGTTCTTGGAACGACTTGGAACAGTTCGTTCTTGGAACGACTGGTTTTCTCCTGTCCTGTAGGTACTCCTCTCGCTGATTTCGGGCCGATAAGACCTCTATTGTTATACAGTTCCCTCTATCAAACCACTTGATTATCCGAGTAGGCATTTTAATTATTTAAAACCTTCTTCGCCCTCCTTCAGAAAAGGTCTACGTCCCCCTAACGGTCCGAGGGCCCGAGGGGGCACCCCCTGATGTTTGAGAACCGCTGGACGCCTATCTAATATCTTTTATCTGTTTGCCGGGCTGAATATTTTTGCATCTAATTTCTAGCTTTTTATTTTACAAGTCTACAAGAGTTGTGTTATATCTAAAATCTCTATAGGTTATGCATCTAAGTCAGGAGTTCCCAAAGTTTTGAGTACCCCATACCACCTGATAGCTCAAGGTTCTTTTGGCGTACCACCAAACATCAATTTTGTGTGGTTTGGGGTCTAAATAAAGAAATTTTAGCCCCCAAACTTTTGAGCACTCCATACCACCTGATAGCTCAAGGTTCTTTTGGCGTACCACCAAACATCAATTTTGTGTGGTTTGGGGTCTAAATAAAGAAATTTTAGCGCCACAGTCGAAATGTTCGTGCTAATCGTAGTACGATATGTCACAATTTTTTGGTACATACAATGATTGTAGATTTTTTTCTCTCCCGCCTAGGGTTGCCAGATTTGATGTTCGCATTTACGAAACAAATCATAAAAAATGGGATTTTCAAATCCGACCGCGTAAAGCCAGAAATGTACCACTAGTGGTACGCGTACCACATATTGGGAACCTCTGTTCCAAGTTGTGTTATATCTAAAATGTATCTTGTGTTACGAGTGATAAGATAAGCATATTAGTTTAGAGACAGAGAATTTATAGATTCCAAAGCTCCGATCCCATGTGCAGGGTGACACGAAAGAAAACTAGGGAGTCTGGTGACCTCAAAACGTTTTTTGGCACAAACAATTGACCATCAAAAAATTTGGCAATTGCCTTAAGCTGTGTCCACACATACTGCAGCACGACATGGCCAGAATAGACCCATCTGTGTGTGCCTGATCGATGTCCCAGGTGCAGTGGATCACCTCACGACGTCCACCACCTGTTCAACTGTCCAGACCTTCCAACCATCCTGGACCCAACAGCCTTATGGACCAATCCTGTAGAGGTGGCGCAGGGCCTGGACACGGAGATGTAGTCGCCAACGTTAACAACAACAACACCGTCGTCGGCCGTCGATTAACGAGCTGAATCTGCTGTAGATGCAGTCTGGACGGATCAGTCGACATGGATCGACGGTTGATTGTCTATGTGTGCACAGTGTACACAACTTTACGTTCCTCGTAAGTCCTTGTTCTTTATTATAAATTTTTGGGACACCCTGTACATCACATGTATTTAGAATATTGTAATTCTAATCATCACTTGTGTGGTCTAGTTCATGTCTAAGATATTCCTTGTCTTAGATATTTTCTATCTGAGATAATTTTAAGATATACCCATTCTTATATTTCTTCTGCGAGAAATCAGAGCTTGTTGCCCGGTGTACTAAAACCCGACAATCCCGACATGCCAAAAGCGATAGCACTTTGAATCCTTTTTTTTAAGAGGTTTGACAGAGGGAACTGTAACTGCTATGGTCTTATCGTCCCGAAATCGAAGAGAGAAGGAAGACAGGATAAGATCGTCACTCTGTGAAGAGGTAAACAAAAGGTAGTAATGTTTTATTTGGACACTTATGGCCGCGACCACAATCTGAGTTCTGAGTAAACCAAACCGATTTAACAATAAAACAACTACTAAATTAAACTCATGTGGTCTGTGTCGTAGCATGCCCATCCCGTAGTATGTCCCTCATCAAATGGGCGAGAAGAGAAACAATGTCTACGCCCATTTAGGTGCGGGGGATCATTGGAAAGTAATATCGATTAAATGTCTTTTAAAAATCCGAATCAACAGACTAAATCCAAGGGATCCACTCAGGGAATGGATTCGTTTGGTTCACAGTGGTTGAAGATAGGGCAAAGAGAGAAGTAAAATAAAAATGAAAGGGAATCCAAACAAATGATCCAGATTCTTGAATCCATCTGGATTGGTCGCATTCGACGGATTAAAAAAAAAACTTTTTTTTTTTTAAAGAGGTTTGACAGAGGGAACTGTAACTGCTATGGTCTTATCGTCCCGAAATCGAAGAGAGAAGGAAGACAGTTATTACCGTAATCTATTTTACCTTTATACCTACATATTGTGGAATGTTATTACTAGAATTACAGTCATCTCAGAGTTAGACCCTACAATCTTCTTTTTCTAAGCGTTAATATATTAAGCGCAATGATCTATTATTATTTTTTTTATTTAATGATTGATAAATTGATTTATTTTAAAAATCTGTGTGATTGAAGGATTTTAGAGAGTTATTTTTCTTATATATAATAATTATTATAGTAATATTTATGTTTCGTGTTTAATGTTAAGGACATTAGCTTTTTGTAGCCACACTGACTATTACCGTAATCTATTTTACCTTTATACCTACATATTGTGGAATGTTATTACTAGAATTACAGTAATCTCAGAATTAGACCCCACAATCTTTTTTTTCTAAGCGTTAATATATTAAGCGCAAAGATCTATTATTTTTTTATTTAATGATTGATAAGTTGATTTATTTTAATTAAAAATCTGTGTAGATTGGCAGATTTTAGAGAGTTATTTTTCTTATATATATTAATATAGTAATATATATGTTTCGTGTTTAATGTTAAGGACATTAGCTTTTTGTAGCCACACTGATGGGGTTATAATATGAAAATTACCTACTTGGGGTCCAGTGAAGTTACATATCTCACGGTGTTGGTAAGGATTGGGGGGTTTGAAACCTAAAGCTCATATTTAATGTCCAGAATCAATATCTCTGGTCTTCTTCCGTGTTCTCAATGTGTTTAATTTGCAATGCAATAGGCCTCAATAAAAATGAAGGCGCCACACAAGGGATCAAGAAGAGATCTCCTTAAAATAATAATAATACTGTATTTAATGGTGAAAATGTGTCAGAGTCCTTAAGTAAAGGATCAAAATGTCATCAAAATTTAACAATTAGTTCGAGATATCGTGGAACAGACAGAAATTTAGATGCAAATTTAATGCTAAATCTTCAATTTTGTGTCTTAAACTGAGCCAGATTTAAAACGTAGAATTCATTTCGTTTCGTTCAATTTAAAATAGTATGTAATAATAAAATAATAATAACTCACCCAGTCTGCACGTATTTCCTGGCGTGCACCGAGTTTCGCTTGGGCGGACTATTTGTCTCGTCACTATCCCGACTAGTGCGAGACTTGGCACGACTCAGTTGTTGATTCAGCTCGTCTATCGTCTTCACCAAATCTGAAGGCTGAGATGCCTGTGAGGATTTCGCCTGACTGGAGATGTTGGTCTGTGACGGAGTCCTTTCATTGGAAGGATTATTGGCAATTCTTTGACTGGAAGGATTATTTTGTGACGGAGTCCTTTCAGAGTTATTGGTAGTTCTTTGACCCGAGTTGGGGGTTCTAGCCTGAGCTAGCAGTTCGTTCTCATTGACCCACGCTTCAACCTTGTTATTCGCCGACAGTTTCTGGCAATTCTTTGACTGGAAGGATTATTTTGTGACGGAGTCCTTTCAGAGTTATTGGTAGTTCTTTGACCCGAGTTAGGGGTTCTAGCCTGAGCTAGCAGTTCGTTCTCATTGACCCACGCTTCAACCTTGTTATTCGCCGACAGTTTGGTTGTCTTCGGTGGCAACATTCTTCCAGCTGGCTCATCTGACACCAAATTATCCATAAGCTTCTCCCACTGTTTGCGTTCGACAGTTTGGTTGTCTTCGGTGGCAACATTCTTCCAGCTGGCTCATCTGACACCAAATTATCCATAAGCTTCTCCCACTGTTTGCGTTCTTCTCGCGTAGGTTTACCCTGAGAGAACGAACTGTTCTGGGATTGCTTGACCGGCGAATGTTTGCTGTCTAGAGCTGTCCGTTTCACGGGACTGCATAGCCCTTCGCCATCTCCGTTATTCAGAAGACACAGCTTTCTCTTCTTAGACGCGGACTTGCCCGACAGCTGAGAGCCCTGGGAGGCGCTTTCGAATTCTGGGTTTTTCCGTGAGGAGGTGTGGTTTTCTTTCGTGTCAAGTCGGTCAGGTTCGTTGGGTTTCGCATCGGAGCGAGCTCCATTGAGTCTACTCTGAACCCCGTTGGTCTGTGACCCAACACCGTTGTGTGACCCAACATTCTGTTGAAGACCAAAACCGTTACTCTGTGACCCAACATTCTGAGACGCTTCGTCTGATCCGGTAAGATATTGCTGTTCAGACACTCTCTTCCCAGTTCTAGCGCACTCTAGGAGCCATTTCTTGTTCACCGAAGGAAAGCCCCATTTGAGTGCCGCGTTGTATTTGGATCCGGAACATGTAGGGCAGACCAGATGGGTGGACGCTTTCTTGTTGTTCTTCGGGTTGTCTCGCTTCATGAACTCTTCCTGGTAGCCTGCTCCCAGGAGTTGACTCAGCTTAGCTGAAACAAAATATTGGTGCTCATTTATACTCATCACATAAGGCAAGCCACTCCGACAGGTACACCTGACTAGGTCTACCTGATAGTGAATGGCTAGTCTAGACCGGGAGGTAACAAATTCTCTCCCGTGGACCTTTTTTTGCCCGAGTTCTCTCCTTTACGAGTTCTCTCCCGCAACGAATTCTCTCCATTTATTGTTCTTCGGGTTGTCTCGCTTCATGAACTCTTCCTGGTAGCCTGCTCCCAGGAGTTGACTCAGCTTGGCTGAAACAAAATATTGGTGCTCATTTATACTCATCACATAAGGCAAGCCACTCAATATTAGGTGTACCTGACTAGGTCTACCTGATAGTGAATGGCTAGTCTAAGGTCTGGCTGGGGAATCTTAAACAGGTAAGATACCAGCCTGAAACTACCCTCAAAAAGTAATTGATAATCAAAAAATAATAGCAGTTACAGTTCCCTCTGTCAAACCTCTTAAAATAATAATAATAATAATAATAATAAATAAATAAAAAAAAATAACAATAATGAAGCCAACAATATAAATAAAGTAATATTTGGATCCGGAACATGTAGGGCAGACCAGATGGGTGGACGCTTTCTTGTTGTTCTTCGGGTTGTCGCGCTTCATGAACTCTTCCTGATAGCCTGCTCCCAGGAGTTGACTCAGCTTGGCTGAAACAAAATATTGGTGCTCATTCATACTCATCACATAAGGCAAGCCACTCAATATCAGGTGTACCTGACGCAAAGGTCTACCTGATAGTGAATGGCTAGTCTAGACCAGCCCTTCACTATCTGGGGCCATTCACTGGCTGGGGGATCTTAAACAGGTAAGATACCAGCCAGAAACTACCCTCAAAAAGTAATTAATAATCAAAAAATAATAACAATAATGAAGCCAACAATATAAATGAAGTAGGTATTATAAATATTATTCTGACCTCAATCATAACAGTATAAACTCATCAAGTCATCAGTAACCAATGCTAAGTATGAATTCAAACAAAAATTCAAGTACCTAAAGAAAAAAAAAAAAAACTCACACTAATATTACAACAGTACACCAAGCTGAAGATACGTTGGATAACTTTCTACACATAAGAAGAATTAATTCTACACATAAGAAGAAATTTCAAATAAAAAGAACACTCACACCCTATCTCCCCATGTCAACTACCTACATCATCTGAAAAATCATGCATATGCAGATTTCACCTATCACATAGGAAAGAACTACACTGAAGACACGTTGGATAACTTTCTACACATGAGAAGAATTAATTCTACACATAAGAAGAAATTTCAAATAAAAAGAACACTCACACAACACACACCCTATCTCCCCATGTCAACTACCTACATCATCTGAAAAATCATGCATATGCAGATTTCACCTATCACATAGGAAAGAACTACAGCATATGGAAAAGAAGCCAGCTGTAAAATCTCCATCCTTACAACCTGACGCTAAGTTTTCCCTGCGACTGAAAATCCTTTAGATGCTACCAGATTTACCGACTACTCCGCACAGGTGAAAACATTCTAAGTCAACAAAGCAAGTTCAACTCATCTTTAGGTCGAAAACTTGTGCCTTCCCTGGGAATTGAACCGGGGACCTACAGTTAAATGGTTATGAAGAAAACAGTCTATTTCATCCTCATCGAATAAAACTTGCTACTCCCCCGGGGATTGAACCTGGGGACTTCGGATGTGCCAGCCAACCAAAACACAAAATTCCAAATATTCATGGTGTTAGGAATCGACCATTTATTAATAATTTTTACCCATTTGCAACTGCTCTATTGTTAGAATCCAAATACTTGGACACCCGGGCCAGGAAATTGGTAAAATACACTCAAAAGCAATCAAAATTTTGCTGACTTTTGGCCGTTGGAGTACCTAGCAGTCTCAGTTAGTAGTTTAATAGTCGCACTACGACGCTTCCAATGGGCCTTTAGACCTTATAAAAAAGACAGCAATATTTGAAGGAGAAGAGTGTTTTTTTTTTTTTTCAAGAGGTTTGACAGAGGGAACTGTAACTGCTATGGTCTTATCCCGAAATCGAAGAGAGAAGGAAGACAGGATAGGAGAAAGCCAGCCGTTCCGAGAACGAACATTATCCCATCAGGATAAAACGTCAAGAATGTGACATTCTCTGGTGAGCTAAACCGACCCGATCATATCAGAATTTGAGCGTTCTAATGAGCCTAAAATGTGACAAAATCCCCCAAAAACCGTTTTTTTTGGCTTTATGGTTTTCTGGACAAAATTTGCACCACCACTTTCGTGTTCCTGGTAAAAAGACCTTTAATTTGATACATAGGATCCCCCAAAAACCGTTTTTTTGGCTTTATGGTTTTCTGGACAAAATTTGCACCACCACTTTCGCGTTCCTGGTAAAAAGACCTTTAATTTGATACATAGGTCGACCAGGTTTGGATAAGTCCTTCTATGGGGACAGACCGAGCGAGTGACAGACACCGAAGCGAATACAATAGTCCGTCCCGTATACCTTTTTATTACTATTGTAATAATAAAGGAAGGACGGACTGATACTACTCAAATAGGTATTACTCACTTCTACAACAAGAAATCAAAATTCCCAAACATATCATACGAAAAAAGAACACAACAATCATTGAAAATTCGTTCAGATATCCACAGAAAATCAAAATTTAAATAATGAATAGTCAAAACTTCAAGTATCACAACAAGAAGACAACCTAGTAATCACTCCAACGTTCCTCACTCCACAACAAAAAATCCAAATTCCCAAAGATAACACACAAAAGAAAATCCACAACAAAAAGTCATATCCGAAGATAGCCACAGATAATCCACATTTCACATCAATAATATTAAAAACTACATATACAACTTACAACAACAGACTATCAAAATTCAAGAAAACTCTTCAAAAATCACCTCGAAAAAAGAAAAACATCACACAGGATACAAAAGAAAATCAAAATTGTTATGGGTTGAAAAACCATCAAAATTTAACATTAAAGAAATCTAAATTCACGACTTCCCAGAACAATCGAAATTTCTCACTCCGAAGATAATTCAACACAGAAATTACACATCAAATCAAAATTCGTTTCAAAAGAAAATCAAAATTCTATTGAGTAAAAACTGCCCAAATCCCACGGACTGAAACACATTCCACATCAAAAAATCTCCACCTGAAATTACCAAAATTATCTCAAGCAGTCACTGTAAAGACGTCATACTAAAGAAACTTCACAACAAGAAATCAAAATCTCCAAAGACGCCAAAAGCAGGTCAAAATTCACACAACAAAATCTACCCAAATTTATCGGACTGAAACACATTCCAAATCAAAAACTCCTCATGAAACTCTAAAGACATCACAACAAGAAATCAAAATCTCTGAAGACATCAAAAGAAAGTCAAAATTCACGCAAAAACATCTACCCAAATTACACGGACCAAAACACATTCCAAATCAAAGAAACTCCAAAAAGAAATCAAAATTCGCGAAGACGTCGAAAGAAAATCAAAATTGTTCTGTCTGAAAAACATCAAAATTCGTCGTAAACATACTTAAATCAAAATTCATCGAAGTCTTAAGAAAAACCAAAATTCTACGGGGTAAAAAGCATCAAAATCAAAATTCAAGACGGTCCAAAATCTACATGAAAGAAATCAAAAATGAAACCAAAATTCTCTGGAGTGAAAACATAAAATTTAAGATGCAAAACAAAAATCTATACAAAACGCATCAACACATGGCGGGGGATTTGGATAGCATACTTTGCTTTAACCATTCCACAGTAACTACATGAGGTTTGGATGAGAGACAGGCGTACAGCTTGTGAAATGTAGGCGTGAATGCTCCTGTGAATAGAATAGAACAGAAATTAAGAAAGTTCACGGATTTTCCAATGCATCAAAATTCGAGGAAACAAAATTCTTCGTCAAATGAATCAAAATTCTATGGTGTGAAAACCATCAAAATTTAAGAAATCGAAATTCAACGAAAACGAATCCAAATTCAAAAGGGAATCAAGACTAAATCAAAATTGCACGGACTAAAAACAAATCATCAAAATTCAAAATCAAAAATGAAACCAAAATTCTCTGGAGTGAAAACATAAAATTTAAGATGCAAAACAAAAATCTATACGAAACGCATCAACACATTGAAATCAAAATTAAATGCTTCAAAAGAAGATCCAAATTCTACAGAAATCAAAATTGGGAAATTTAAAACAATTTATGAAATTTTGAAGAGTCGAAAACATCCAAATTCAAGCAAGAAAATCAAAATTGACCCAAAATTTCACGGACTAAGAAATAACCAAATTTCAAGAAGCTATCAAAATTCCACAGAGTCGAAAACATCCACATTCAAGAAAAAATCAAAATTGATCCAAAATTACACGGACCAAGATATAATCAAATTTCAAGAAGCTATCAAAATTCCAGTCGAAAACATCCACATTCAAGAAAAAATCAAAATTGATCCAAAATTACACGGACCAAGACATAATCAAATTTCAAAAAGCTATCAAAATTCCAGTCGAAAGCATCTGAACCAAAGTCAAAATCAAAAGCATCAAAATCGGAAATCAAAATTGAAACCAAAGTCAAAATCAAAAGCATCAAAATCAGAAATCAAAATTGGAACCAAAGTCAAAATCAAAAGCATCAAAGTTCAAAAGAAGATCCAAATTCTACAGAAATCAAAATTGAAACCAAAATCAAAAGCATCAAAATCAGAAATCAAAATTGAAACCAAAGTCAAAATTAAAAGCATCAAAATCAGAAATCAAAATTGGAACCAAAGTCAAAATCAAAAGCATCAAAATCAGAAATCAAAATTGGAACCAAAGTCAAAATCAAAAGCATCAAAATCAGAAATCAAAATTGAGACCAAAGCCAAAATTAAAAGCATCAAATGATTTTCTGAACGGGATACTTTGTCAAGTAGCATTAAAACTGGAGAACAGTAACTACATGAGGTTTAGATGAGAGACAGGCGTACAGCTTGTGAAATGTAGGCGTGAATGCTCCTGTGAATAGAATAAAATGATTTTCTGAACGGGATACTTTGTCAGGTAGCATTAAAACTGGAGAATAAATTACAATACTTTGTCTTCACTTGATTACCCTAGTCAAGTTCAATATTCTTTCGAAAACACAATAAACTTGGAACCAAATCCTCCTCAATGAATAAAGAATAGATATGACATTAGCACTCAAAAAGAACGTCATAAAAAGCACCTGTTCTTCTTCTCTTTACCCCTAGGCAGACTCCAAAAAGATATCTTCTCTTTAATCTGCCATCACCATTCGGCGAAAGCTAAAGCACCTACAACAACAACATTTCCTGTTAATAAGGGGTCGGTGTTTTTAGTTACTTAGCCTTTTCCAGTCACCTCTATTTTTTTTCTCTCTTTTTTTGTATTCATCTCTTTTTCCGTAAATTTTCCCTCAATTTTGGGATTGTTAAAAAGATCATATAAATTTACTCCCTGTCTCTGTATTTACTCACCCAGCACCACATGGGTAACACTGTCATCCGGTTGCATTACTCTCCTTATTATAGGATATATTATGATAAAAGTAAAAGAAAGGTTTGATAGAGGGAACTGTAACCTGTAATGGAGGTCTTATCGTCCCAAAATCGAAGAGAGGAGGACAGGATAGGAGAAAGCCAACCGTTCCAGGAACGAACCTTATCTGTTTAGGATAAAGTTCGCCCTGAGCGGGAATAGAACCTGAGACCTAGCTCTTAAAAGGCAGACGCACTCTAAACTAACTAAGCTGGCAAAATGGACGGTCTGACTTGAGACCGAGAATTTTGGTTCACAAATTTGGGTGTTGGAGGAATTTCTTTGATTAATAGGTTTTTGGGACATCCTGTACATCACATGTACCTATTTAGAATAATGTAATTCTAATCATCACTTGTGTGGTCTACCCTGGTTCTTGTCTAAGATATTTTCTATCGAAGATATTCCTTGTCTAAGATAATTTCCAGATACCCATTCTTATACATTTCTTATGGGAGAAATCAGAGCTTGTTGCCAATGTACCAAAACCCGACAAGCCAAAAGCTGAATGTGATTCCAAATGGGTTACTATCGGGGCAATAGAGAGTGCTGCTGGCCTTTCCCTGATTGTCACCAAATGGAGGACACAACTCCCAACTTTACTCACCAAAAACCTTGAAGTGTAACGTTAAACCCCCCCAAAAAAAGAAGCTATGAAAAAAATATTTTTATTATAATAATAATAATAATAGTGCTTATTTATACTGCTCGCCTTACTCGCATAGGACTGAAAAGTCCCTTTACTCCAGCAGTAGGCTACTACTATTATTGTGGTCAAATTCTCAAATTATATTGAGGATAAAATTCCATACCTCGGCTGGGATTGAACCCACGCCCTCCTGTTTACCAGGCGAGCGCCTTGACCACTACACCACCAATGTACCCACACTTTGCAAGTGAATAACTGTGCCAATAAGCCCTTGAGTAGAATAACTGTGCCAATAAGCCCTTGAGTAGAATAACTGTGCCAATAAGCCCTTGAGTAGAATAACTGTGCCAATAAGCCCTTGAGTAGAATAACTGTGCCAATAAGCCCTTGAGTAGAATAACTGTGCCAATAAGCCCTTGAGTAGAATAACTGTGCCAATAAGCCCTTGAGTAGAATAACTGTGCCAATAAGCCCTTGAGTAGAATAACTGTGCCAATAAGCCCTTGAGTAGAATAACTGTGCCAATAAGCCCTTGAGTAGAATAACTGTGCCAATAAGCCCTTGAGTAGAATAACTGTGCCAATAAGCCCTTGAGTAGAATAACTGTGCCAATAAGCCCTTGAGTAGAATAACTGTGCCAATAAGCCCTTGAGTAGAATAACTGTGCCAATAAGCCCTTGAGTAGAATAACTGTGCCAATAAGCCCTTGAGTAGAATAACTGTGCCAATAAGCCCTTGAGTAGAATAACTGTGCCAATAAGCCCTTGAGTAGAATAACTGTGCCAATAAGCCCTTGAGTAGAATAACTGTGCCAATAAGCCCTTGAGTAGAATAACTGTGCCAATAAGCCCTTGAGTAGAATAACTGTGCCAATAAGCCCTTGAGTAGAATAACTGTGCCAATAAGCCCTTGAGTAGAATAACTGTGCCAATAAGCCCTTGAGTAGAATAACTGTGCCAATAAGCCCTTGAGTAGAATAACTGTGCCAATAAGCCCTTGAGTAGAATAACTGTGCCAATAAGCCCTTGAGTAGAATAACTGTGCCAATAAGCCCTTGAGTAGAATAACTGTGCCAATAAGCCCTTGAGTAGAATAACTGTGCCAATAAGCCCTTGAGTAGAATAACTGTGCCAATAAGCCCTTGAGTAGAATAACTGTGCCAATAAGCCCTTGAGTAGAATAACTGTGCCAATAAGCCCTTGAGTAGAATAACTGTGCCAATAAGCCCTTGAGTAGAATAACTGTGCCAATAAGCCCTTGAGTAGAATAACTGTGCCAATAAGCCCTTGAGTAGAATAACTGTGCCAATAAGCCCTTGAGTAGAATAACTGTGCCAATAAGCCCTTGAGTAGAATAACTGTGCCAATAAGCCCTTGAGTAGAATAACTGTGCCAATAAGCCCTTGAGTAGAATAACTGTGCCAATAAGCCCTTGAACACTACACATTGGTCCGAGAAGATGGTCCCGCCATTGATGGGAACCTAAGTCTTACCTCAAAAGATCCACTCTTCCTGACAAAGGTCTGTGAGCATATGAACATAATGGTAAGTATGATAATAAGGCAGACTCCGGTGGGGTTAGCCCAGCCATTGATGAGACCAAACAGGCCCGGCCTAGATGTGAACAGCCACTCGGTCAGACTGAGGCCTTTTTTATTTATCGTGCCGTCACCAAGGACGTTCAAACCTGGAATGGAAAGCAAACGGCGCGGTTAAGGGTTAAGGCGAGTCTACATAATGGTCCGGCTTTAATGGTGGGTTCCATCAACCTTCTTTTTGGCCCCAACTACCTGTTAACTTTAACAGTCCTGTTAGGCCTATACAAATCAAACGGAACTTAACAGGCCTTCTAAGGACTGATAAATTATTTCACTTTGACAAAAACAAACTTTTTCTTGCCAGCCTAGTTAGCTTAGTTGGTAATGCGTCTGCCTTGTAAGCGCTAGGCCGCGGGTTCGATTCCCGCCCGGGGCGGATTTTATTAGAACGTTTTGTGTTGCATCCTTGTCACATTTGTGAACTACATACCAAATTTCAAGTCTCTAGCGTATACCGTTCCCGAGATATTGTTAAATTACACCGAAAACCGCCAAAAAGCAGTAAAATATTTGCCTTACGATCAGAAAGAATCGTTACCTCAGCCCGTTAGTTCACACTTCACGAAATGTTTTTCGTCCGAAATTATTACTATTCCTTCGAATTTTTATTTTATTACTTACAAAAAAAAGTCGATGCAGTCTGAAAATCCAAAACTTTAAGAGACCTAATCAACCAATAGTGCAATACGTGTACTATAAAATTACCTAGTCACCGCTTTTCAAACAGACTGTGTATTACTGTCATGACCAGATTGACCAGTCACTGACTGCTACCTCTTTGGTCGCAACTAGCCTATTCGCTACTTCGTAAACCCCCTGTGCTGTCATGTCTCGAGACACTCGAGAGGCACTTTGTAAACACCCTATGCTGTCATGTCCACAGATATCATCCACTACTAATAACTAATAAGGCATTAGTCCTAGGATTTATGATTCTAACGGAGACATGATCTGTAATCTATATTCTTATTGTATGTTTGTAACAAGCAAGCGCGTTACCACTGGACCAACCGTGCGCTCGATTAGATTATGAACGAGAAATAAAATTGAAGAGCAAATGGATATAGATGAAGTCACCAACGAGGAATTGTAAAGGTAAAGAAGATTGAATGAAGAAAAAGAAGTTGTGCACACCATAAAGACGAGAAAACTTGAATACTTTGGTCACTTAATAAAAAAAAAATATCTGGTGTGAACATCACACGACTTTCCTTCTCCTATTGAATGATGCTTATTTGAGTGTTCTTTTACCCTAACTTTTACAATATCTCTGTTCAAGATATAATCCGCCGAGAGCGGGAATCGAACCCGCGGCCTAGCGCTTACAAGGCAAACGCGCTACCAACCAAGCTAACTAGACTGGCAATTCAAAACTTCGAGTTCACTTCGTTTGGTCATTTTGATAATCCTTGAATTTCAGCACTTATTAATAATTCCGAGATTGTATTATTGGATTCACTTTAATTAGCATGGAATCTCTCCATGAAATAACCTCCATTTCAGGGGTTCCCAACTTATTGCCAACAGAGAGGGGCGCCAACTTTAAAACATCAGAAAAAACATTGCCCAATTGCCTGGTCTTGTTGTGTCTTGATTGTCCAGCCTAGTTAGCTTGGAAGGTAGCGCGTCTGCCTTGTAAGCGCTAGGTCAAGATTCCCGCCCGGTACGAACTTCAACCTAAAACAGATAAGGTTTGTTCTTGGAACGACTGGTTTTCTCCTGTCCTGTAGGTACTCCTCTCGCTGATTTCGGCCAATAAGTTTTTTATTATTATTTTTTTTTATTTATTTACTGTTTATTTAGTACAATTTACAATCTTACGATCTATGACAAACTGCACTTATTTATAAGGTGAGTCTACATAATGATCCGGCCTTAATGGTGGGTTCCATCAACCTTCTTTTTGGCCCCTGTTAACTTTCTTTTTGGCCCCAAATACTGTTAACTTTAACAGCCCTGTTAGGCCTATACAAATCAAACGGAAGACGGAACTTAACAGGCCTTCTAAGGACTGATAAATTATTTCACTTTGACAAAAACGAACTTTTTCTTTTGAAAAACGGAATCCAGGCTTTGGATTTTTTAGAATTCAAATTCCGTTGTTATTTCTCTGATAGGGGAAGCACCAAAAACAGATGCAAGCATTTTGAAAGCTGATTGGTGCTTTGAATACGTCACTTTCATGATTCAGCTCGAAATTCGAAAACAAATCGCTTCAATTTCAATGCGGATTGCCGGACAAAGGGCAGAAAAAAATCAGGACTTACTAAAGTTGAGCAAATGCATGATCGTGTGCAGCACGCTGTAGCCAAATATAAAGAACCCGGTCATCTTATGAAAGTAGATATGCTGATCCAACGGTAGAAACACGCTGAACCCGCGTGTCCGCAGAAATGTAATACAGTGACGTAACATTAGGACGAGGACGAACATGCAGTTGAAATTGAGACACTGGCCTGGAACATGAGACATGAAAGGGTTAACATTAATACAATTGAAATTGAACATGGACGTGAAGGGGTTAAACCAATCTGGACGTGAAGTAATTGAAATTTAATTACATCAGCACTAGGACGAACATACATTTGAAAATTAGCCTAGAACACAAGACATACAAGGGTAGGTATTGACCCTTGTATAGTCAATTTTTTGAAGAGGTTTGATAGAGAGAACTGTAACTGCTAAGGTCTTATCGTCCCGAAATCGAAGAGAGAAGGAAGACAGGATAGGAGAAAGCCAGCCGGTCCGAGAACGAACATTATCCGTTCAAGATATAATCCGCCGAGAGCGGGAATCGAACCCGCGGCCTAGCGCTTACAAGGCAAACGCGCTACCAACCAAGCTAACTAGACTGGCAATTCAAAACTTCGAGTTCACTTCGTTTGGTCATTTTGATAATCCTTGAATTTCAGCACTTATTAATAATTCCGAGATTGTATTATTGGATTCACTTTAATTAGCATGGAATCTCTCCATGAAATAACCTCCATTTCAGGGGTTCCCAACTTATTGCCAACAGAGAGGGGCGCCAACTTTAAAACATCAGAAAAAACATTGCCCAATTGCCTGGTCTTGTTGTGTCTTGATTGTCCAGCCTAGTTAGCTTGGAAGGTAGCGCGTCTGCCTTGTAAGCGCTAGGTCAAGATTCCCGCCCGGTACGAACTTCAACCTAAAACAGATAAGGTTTGTTCTTGGAACGACTGGTTTTCTCCTGTCCTGTAGGTACTCCTCTCGCTGATTTCGGCCAATAAGTTTTTTATTATTATTTTTTTTTATTTATTTACTGTTTATTTAGTACAATTTACAATCTTACGATCTATGACAAACTGCACTTATTTATAATAATAATAAAAAAAACTCTATTGTTATACAGTTCCCTCTGTCAAACCACTTGATTATCCGAGTGGGTATTTTAATTATTTAAAACCTTCTTTGCCCTCCTTCAGAAAAGGTCTACGTCCCCCTAACGGTCCGAGGGCCCGAGGGGGCACCCCCTGATGTTTGAGAACCGCTGGACGCCTATCTAATATCTTTTATCTGTTTGCCGGGCTGAATATTTTTGCATCTAATTTCTAGCTTTTTATTTTACAAGTCTACAAGAGTTGTGTTATATCTAAAATCTCTATAGGTTATGCATCTAAGTCAGGAGTTCCCAAAGTTTTGAGTACCCCATACCAACCCATCAGGATTCAGGATAAAATCCGCCCCGGGCGGGAATCGAACCCGCGGCCTAGCGCTTACAAGGCAGACGCACTACCAACTAAGCTAACTAGGCTGGCTGGTCGAAAATTCAATTTTTATTTTCCGTTCTAATGAAAGAGTTCAAAGATGTATGACGTCAGACTTTACGCAGTGGTTTTTTTCGTCCGCTAGGTAGCGCCAGTATGCAAGCACGTTTGCGGAGGAGCAGAAAGAAATGCGCAGAAACGTATTGCTCGCGAGGGAGCTTTGCTCGGGACATTTGATGTGACGTCATCGTGTACGGGAGCGTATGCCGTGACGTCAAAGTTCACGATTTACCGGTAAGTCCAATATAAAATTACTTAGTCACTGCTTTTGAAACGTACTGTGTATTGTCTCCCTGGAGCAGTAGTAACTATTTACTAAACACCTTGTGCTGTTATGTCCAAATATCATCGAATAGTGCAATACGTGTACTATAAAATTACCTAGTCACCGCTTTTCAAACAGACTGTGTATTGCTGTCATGACCAATCACTGACTGCTACCTCTTTGGCCGCAACTAGCCTATTCGCTACTTCGTAAACCCCCTGTGCTGTCATGTCCAGAGATATCATCCACTACTAATAACTAATAAGGCATTAGTCCTAGGATTTATGATTCTTACGGAGACATGATCTGTAATCTATATTCTTATTGTATGTTTGTATGTTATATATCCCTATTGTATGTTTGTATGTTCTCTGGATAATTAATGATCTGTTAACCCGTACATAACCTAACCTCTGTGATCCGTGATTCCGCGGTTAAATCAAGGTAGATGCGTATACAGTACTTACAATCCGTGGACGTCGGTCCACACTGTCTTGCAGTTTCGACGCCATAGACGGTGATATTCCACGTCGACCAATGAATAGTTAATTTGAACCTAATCCTTCAATTATTTTCTATAAATATTAAAAAGTTGGGCATTTGCGTATACAGTACTAACTTAAAATCCGTGGACGTCGGTCCACACTGTCTTGCAGTTTCGACGCCGTAGACGGTGATATTCCACGTCGACCAATGAATAGTTAATTTGAACCTAATCCTTCAATTATTTTCTATAAATATTAAAAAGTTGGGCAACTTTTAAGAACATAATACCCAACACTTGGTACAACAACTTAAAATTATAACAATCTGCTATTTTTTATTTTACAAAATTAATTTTGTACTTTTTTTTTTACTTTTCAATTTCTTCTAGTTTCTTTTCCTTTTCGTCACCTGCCTCGATGCCGTAACGATCAAGGTAACTTGCCGGGTACAGTATGAAGCCCAAATGTAGGTGCCACTGCAAAGTATGTCTTGTTTTAGGAAGGTACACCAAGTTTCATTACATGATGACGAGTTTGACAGACATTTTATAATGGACTAGCTAAATTCCGCTAGTTCATTCCGAGGCATGGACGAACTTGTAGAAAATAATAAAAAATACGGTCGCGCTGCGCGCTCCCTATTAGCTGCATAGTTATCAAACTAAATAACTAAAACATAAACGAAACTCAAAATGTTGGTCGAGAGCGGAACATTTCTCTCTCGCAGTCTCTGCTTCCTGTGTATTTCTTATGGAACTCATGTCACTCATCCATTTAGTGGTCTTGCTCGGCGTAGCTTAACAAAAACGAACCAGAAAATAGCCTATAACCTTCACGGGAGTGCAAGCGCAATAAGTTCTAAGTTTCATAGCAATCGGATGAGCGGTTTGGCCAGGCATAAAGTCCGAACAAACAAACAAACACACACACAAACATTCATTTTTATATATTAGATAATTCGAAGGTGCGGGCTGCATGCGGGCTGCGGGCCCGCACCTTGGTACCGTACCTTCCTAAAACAAGACATACTTTGCAGTGGCACCTATATTTGGGCTTCATACCAAGAAGAAGTATCCGAGTCTCCGAACTTATCAAACGACCCTCGTATGAGCTTTGGGTCCGATTTTTTTGTCATTTATGAGCTTTTAGGAATTCGGAAGAGATTTGATATCAATATAATATGAGCTTTAGATTTTTTTTTCTTTCTTTTTGATCATTTATGTATGAGCTTTTAAGGAATTCGGAAGTCGGGAGAGATTTGATCAATAATTTATTATCTAACACTTTTTTTTTAAAAAGAGGTTTGACAGAGGGAACTGTAACTGCTATGGTCTTCTCGTCCCGAAATCGAAGAGAAAAGGAAGACAGGATAGGAGAAAGCCAGCACAAAAGTGCTAGCTATTCCCTTTTATTTCGCCAATACTTATTGGAGTAAAAGTTATCTGAAAAGGCTACTTTCTCTGTGGATTATAATATCTCTAGATTCTCTAGTAGCGCGGTCAAACTTTTTTTTTTTCACTTCTCGAGGCGGAGCGCTCCCGCGCTCCTTAATTTTGTACTCACCGCAGGCGCGGGCGAAGATGACGTAATAGTTTACAAAAGTGCTAGCTATTTCCTTTTATTTCGCCAATACTTATTGGAGTAAAAGGTATCTAATAAAAACGGCTACTTTCTCTGTGGATTATAATATCTCTAGATTCTCTAGTAGCGCGGTCAAACTTTTTTTTTTCACTTCTCGAGGCGGAGCGCTCCCGCGCTCCTTAATTTTGTACTCACCGCAGGCGCGGGCGAAGATGACGTAATAGTTGGACTTGCGGAACACATACATGCGGGATGTAAACAGTACTATATTCACTAGCAGGTAGAAGAACATGAAGCCCAGATAGACGTAGTTGTTCTTGATGTAGGGGAGGGTGAGCTGGTAGGGGCGTAGGGCGATGAGTTGAGAGAGGCGGGATTGGTTGGCCAACTTTTTGGGTTTGGGCGGGACGAGCCAGCGATCGATACTGTGGAGAAGAGACGAACATTAAGGTGTGTCCGCACTCCGCACATAGTCGACCGGGCGTCGATCGATGTATTCGATCTGGACTGAACTGTCCACACTGTCTCGATAACGTTTCTCCTCGTCGATCAATGGCTGGTCGATTATCTTTGGACACACCTGTAACTTCCGAACAGAGGTATGTCCAAACAAACATAGTCGATCGACGAGGTAAATCTATGTTGTCGAGGCAGTGTGGACGGGTTCAGTCGACATCGATGGACAGACGGTCGACTGCGTGTGGACACACCTTTAGAATGGAGAGAACTTTCCCTTCGAAGGAAATTTTATGCACAAGTAGCAAAAGGGAAATTTTAATTCAGGAGATAATTTCTTCGAATTGAATGGGTTTTATTCATAAATAATATGGGTTGAAGTGTGTCCAGACATAGTCGACCGGCCGTCGACCGACGAGGAGAAACTATGATGTCGAGGCAGTGTGGACGGTTCAGTCGTCGTCTATGTGTGGAAAAGTGAACACACATTAAGACTTTATACTTTTTTTAATGATGTCTGTGCCAGCCTACTTAGCTTAGTTCGTAGTGCGTCTGCCTTGTAAGCGCTAGGCCGCGGGTTCGATTCCCGCCCGGGGCGGATTTTATCCTGATGGGATAAAAGGGCGATGAGTTGAGAGAGGCGGGATTGGTTGGCCAACTTTTTGGGTTTGGGCGGAACGAGCCAGCGGTCGATACTGTGGAGAAGAGACGAACATTAAGGTGTGTCCGCACATAGTCGACCGGCCGTCGATCGATGTATTCGATCTCGACTGAACTGTCCACACTGCCTCGATAACGTTTCTCCTCGTCGATCAATGGCTGGTCGATTATCTTTGGACACACCTGTAGCTTTTGAACAAAGGTATGTCCAAACAAACACAGTCGATCGACGAGGTAAAACTATGATGTCGAGGCAGTGTGGACGGTTCAGTCGACAACGATCGACAGACGGTCGACTATGTGTGGACACACCTTTAGAATGGAGACACACCTTTAGAATGGAGAGAACTTTCCCTTCGAAGGAAATTTTATGCACAAGTAGCAAAAGGGAAATTTCAATTCAGGAGATAATTTCTTCGAATTGAATGGGTTTTATTCATAAATAATATGGGTTGAAGAGTGTCCAGACATAGTCGACCGGCCGTCGACCGACGAGGAGAAACTATGATGTCAAGGCAGTGTGGACGGTTCAGTCGTCGTCTATGTGTGGAAAAGTGAACACACATTAAGACTTTATACCTACTTTATTGCACACCTAGACCATAAAAGGAATATTCCTACCAAATTTCAGCTTTCTAGGTGTTGTGGTTCTGGAGATAGAGCGATCAGTGTGGAACTATGAACTGTGAACTGTGAATGGATGAATGTGAATGGATCTTGTTTTTATAATACTTTATAATGATGTCTGTTCTCACCTTATAGATAGATTCTCCAGTAATCCACCGTGCTTCTCCAGTTGATTCTTCAGACTCTCATACGTAATGGCTCCCCTATTCTCACTGTCCGCGTCCTCAAACAGGGCCATGGTCAAATGATCTATCTGTTCTTCGGAAAATTGCATGCCATTCTCTTCCATGCATGCGCGCATGACATGCTGCAACTCCTTGTGCTGAATTAGACCATCCCCTGCGAGAATTAGAATCAGTATAAGATAAGTGTACGAGTATGACATTACAGAGCTCATAAGCACCCAGAGCTAAGGGTACATTAA
Source organism: Diaphorina citri (assembly GCF_000475195.1). Classification (NCBI taxonomy): domain Eukaryota; kingdom Metazoa; phylum Arthropoda; class Insecta; order Hemiptera; family Psyllidae; genus Diaphorina; species Diaphorina citri. Next base: position 52,474 of record NW_007378137.1, read on the forward strand.
ATGATCTTAGAGCCGAGTTCGAGATAGTACGCTGAATGCGCCAGTTCCTAATAATCCTAATGCGTTTTTTTTTAGCCCCCCCCCCGGACTCTGTCCGGCAAACTGATGCATAAATTACTCACCATCCAAATCATAAACGTCCGGCAAACTGATGCATAAATTACTCACCATCCAAATCATAAACGTCCGGCAAACTGATGCATAAATTACTCACCATCCAAATCATAAACCCGGAACAGGAACTTGATCTTATCATCCGGACTCTGTCCGGCAAACTGATGCATAGCGTCGATAAATTCCTGCAGGGAGTGTTGAAATATTTGCAACCGAAAAACGAGTACAAATTTTTGTCGATGGTGGGATTCGAACCCGGGACCTTCTGCATGGCAGCAAGCGCATTAACACTAGACCAACCGTGTCTGACTTGTAATTCTTCTCCATTTCAGGTTTGAGCCGAAGAAGGGGTTCTTCTGTCAAGTGCTGAAAGCCCCTATTTCAATGTTTGAACCTGGCAATATCATCTTACACACCCGATTAGTCCAAACTTGTGGACCAAATTCAGAGTCCAGTCTTTCAGAGTTAGTAAGTTGTTGTTGTAGCGGCTTTAGCTTTCGCCGAATGGCGATAGCAGAATAAAGAAAAGATGTCTTTTTGTATCTGCTATACACCGGGGTGATGGTCTCTAGCTCTAGCCATGTTAAATTGGCTGGCTCGTCCTAAACCGCAGTCAACCATCGTGAGGACTTGTGCTTGGTCTTTTTTTTTGCTTAACCCCACACACAAAAAGCCCAAATTGAGGCTTAGGTGTAGGGGCTGGCCAGCCCCAAAGGACGGGTTGAGCTTCTACGAATCTGTGCTTGGTCTTTAAAAGCAGAGAAAACCCTTTGAGGAACTGCCAGCTTGCTGGGCTGGTTAGGGTTAGCTGTTCTCCTCCCTGTTTATAGTCCCACAGCCAGACGCTAGTCTTCTCTCTGTTTAACGTCCCCTAGCCAGACAAAGAGTTAGTAAGTCGATCGCAAGACTGTATTTGAAAATTCAAGTCGATCTTCCTCTGAAAAGGTTGGGCACCCCTGGTTTAGTGGACGGTGGATTTCATGTACAGAATCAGTGGATTTATGCCTGTTTGCCTTACGATCAGAGAGAATCGTTACTTCAGCCCGTTAGTTCACACTTCACAAAATGTTTTTCGTCCGAAATTATTACCATTCCTTCGAATTTTTCTAAGTTGGCAATGTGACCACTCCAATTCATTTGTATACGCCTTACAAACAAAAAAACGGATATTTCCAACCATTTCCCGATTTTGAAAATTTGGACCGATTGCAATACTTTCATTACTAGTATAGCTCGCTATACTGTAGTAATAGAAAGTAAAAAAACGATGCAGCCTGAAAATCCAAAACTTCAATAGATCTAAGTCGCACGACTCCAGAGGTCTCTATCATTTTCAAAGGTTTGGGTTTTCGCGTTACTATACTCGCGCGTCTACGCTCCTAATGTTCGACGGGCTTCAGTCTTCAGACCGTCTGAGACCTAGCTCGCTCCACTTTCAATAATTAGAATACTTTTCATTTATTTACATAAATGTAAGCGCTAGGCCGCGGTTTCGATTCCCGCCCGGGGCGGATTTTATCCTGATGGGATAATGTTCGTTCTCGGAACTGCTGGCTTTCTCCTATCCTGTCTTCCTTCTCTGCTTAAAGTCAACCCGCTAGACACACAGCAGAAACATTGATGAAGGAGATATACGATATACGAGTATAGATATACCAATGCAGAAGCAGAATTCTCATACACTGAGCTTTGCCACCCAACCATTGATAGGAGAGTAGGCCCCGCTCGTAGTTCGGAAGAAAATCGTGTCGTGTGTAGTGGGAACACTCTCATTTGAATTACCTACATTACCTAGACTCCTACAGGACATTCGGGAAAAAATCGGATGAAACTCACTGCAAGTGGAAACAGGCTTTAACATCTAATCTCGTTCTGTGTTCACCAATAAATATGACTTACGTTCTTGGTGATGAGTATCTTCTTGAAGTCATCGCGACAGATTTCCTTTTCATCTCCGACAGTTTGACGAAACAGTTGTTCCAACCATTCCAGATTCCCCTTGTCAAACCCTGAGCGAGGTCTGAAAACAATCAAACATACAGACAAACCAGGTTACGATGAATACGTAGGGACGTATGGGCGACAGTTTGACGAAACAGTTGTTCCAACCATTCCAGATTACCCTTGTCAAACCCTGAGCGAGGTCTGAAAACAATCAAACATACAGACAAACCAGGTTATGATGAATACGTAGGGACGTATAGGCGACAGTTTGACGAAACAGTTGTTCCAACCATTCCAGATTACCCTTGTCAAACCCTGAGCGAGGTCTGAAAACAATCAAACATACAGACAAACCAGGTTATGATGAATACGTAGGGACGTATAGGCGACAGTTTGACGAAACAGTTGTTCCAACCATTCCAGATTACCCTTGTCAAACCCTGAGCGAGGTCTGAAAACAATCAAACATACAGACAAACCAGGTTATGATGAATACGTAGGGACGTATAGGCGACAGTTTGACGAAACAGTTGTTCCAACCATTCCAGATTACCCTTGTCAAACCCTGAGCGAGGTCTGAAAACAATCAAACATACAGACAAACCAGGTTATGATGAATACGTAGGGACGTATAGGCGACAGTTTGACGAAACAGTTGTTCCAACCATTCCAGATTACCCTTGTCAAACCCTGAGCGAGGTCTGAAAACAATCAAACATACAGACAAACCAGGTTATGATGAATACGTAGGGACGTATAGGCGACAGTTTGACGAAACAGTTGTTCCAACCATTCCAGATTACCCTTGTCAAACCCTGAGCGAGGTCTGAAAACAATCAAACATACAGACAAACCAGGTTATGATGAATACGTAGGGACGTATAGGCGACAGTTTGACGAAACAGTTGTTCCAACCATTCCAGATTACCCTTGTCAAACCCTGAGCGAGGTCTGAAAACAATCAAACATACAGACAAACCAGGTTATGATGAATACGTAGGGACGTATAGGCGACAGTTTGACGAAACAGTTGTTCCAACCATTCCAGATTACCCTTGTCAAACCCTGAGCGAGGTCTGAAAACAATCAAACATACAGACAAACCAGGTTATGATGAATACGTAGGGACGTATAGGCGACAGTTTGACGAAACAGTTGTTCCAACCATTCCAGATTACCCTTGTCAAACCCTGAGCGAGGTCTGAAAATAGACAGGAATTTGATTATTATAATGTTAAGGCGGTCTCTTTTTGATCCCTTGCATCCCGCGTCCATTTTTGTTTAGGATTATTGCACTGCCTTTACTAAATCGTTTTCCTACACTTCAAACATTTCTGATCCTCTTGCGAAGCTCAGGAGTGGTTTGAAAAATAACAGAAAACACATCTTCGCCAATCTATGTACATGGTTAGCTGGGAAGGTAGCCGGCGTTGTAAGCGCTAGTTCACGGTTTCGAATCCGGCCCGGGGCGAACTTCATCCCAGCCTGGGGCGAACTTCATCCCAGCCTGGGGCGAATCGAATCGAAGGTTGAGGGCTTTCAGCTTCGCCACAAATACATAAACAATATTCATGATTTAGATTTTTAAATAGAACCGAAGCTCTAAAGTTTAAGTGCATGAGTACCTATGTAGCTACCTCTAATGACTATTTTCTTCTTTTTGATTAAATTACTACTAGGATTTCATCTCTTTCTTTTTGTAATTGTTTATTAGAATCAAGATTCTCTGTACTAATTGTATTATACATTATTTGCCAGTAAAACATTACAAATTACGAGAATTACAAATACCAGTATAAGCATATACATCAGACATGACAACACAAAACGGAACCAGGCAGTAAAATGATTATATCTAAAGATTCTAAAGCCTGGTACTTACATACAAAACGATTTTTTCTTACGATGGACGATAAAAACCGTTCGTGTGTACATAACACGGTGTAAAATGTCCGTACTGCGAGGAATACCAGACAAAACTGTGCACTTTATCGTACAGATCTGATATCTGATCGTAAAAAATAAATTAAATAAAAAAATAGCAGCGTGTGTAGCACCTAACTCATAACATCTAACATAACTCTCAGCTCATAGCTAACGTAATACTTAACATAATTCACATACCTAAATCACTAAATCATAACTCTTTCGTTTAGGTCGTTTGATAAGTCTGGAGACTTGTGACTTGAACCTTATATTGGGAATAAAGGGAGAACGGGCTCTAGTCTTGATTTTAAATCATTACATGAAAGTAAAATTAAAAAATCAAATCAAGAATAATAATAAACTGAATATCAAACAAATTAGGTAGGTACATAGGTATTCTTTAACCACGATCGAATAAACTACCGGGCTAAAAAATTCCCCGGAGGACGGCCCAGCTTGTTATTACTATAGTAATAAAAAGTATAAGGCTATAAGGGACGGACTATTGTATTCGCTTCGGTGTCGTCTGTCTGTCGGTCTGTCTGTCTGTGCCCCATAGAAGGACTTAATCCAAACCTGGTCGACCTATATATCAAATTAAAGGGTCTTTTTACCAGGATCACGAAAATGGTGGTGCAAATTTTTGTCCAGAAAACCATAAAGCCAAAAATCCAAAAAACTGGTTTTCGGGATTTTTTCACATTTCCTCTCACACAAATGAGCTCTGATCTCGAAATTTGTCGCGACGCCTATGAACTCAAAGCGAGAAAGTTTTAGATAACACTTCAGTCGATCATTTAAGACCGGTTTAGCGTTACCTATGTTAAGCTACGCCGAGCCAAGGCCAATAAATGATGTGTGACTTGAACCTTATATTGGGAATAAAGGGAGAACGGCGCTCTAGTCTTGATTTTAAATCATTACATGGAAAGTAAATCGAAAAATCAAATCAAGAATAATAATAAACTGAATATTAAACAAATTAGGCAGGTACATAGGTACTGATCGAATAAACTACGGGCTAAAAAATTCCCGGAGGGACGGACCCAGCTTGTTTACTTTATTGTCACTCTCTACTACCACCCATTAATTTATATTTACCCCTTTTTTTTCTAGTTAAGCAAGGTCTTCTTACTGAATTGTTAGTTGTATGTATTATTCTTTAACCCATCAAATATACGAGACCTTGTTTAGACTGCTGGGGTAAAGGGACTTTTCAGTCCTATTCGGGCAGGATAAAGCGATAAACAAGGTATATTCTATTCTATTCTATTCTATTCTATTCTATTCTATTCATATCATCCGAGGCTTAGGTGTAGGGGCAAACAGCCCAAGAGGATGGATTGAGCTTCTACGAAATGGGAGAGGTCGACAGAGAGCCTAAATTGAGGAGCTGGGTGCAAAAAGGGCAATAAATGAAAATCATCAAACTGAGATCCTTAACTCTAAAGTTTTCAATTTTTCATCAAAATCCTTGAAAAGTATGTTTACAAAAAACGCTGTAACTCATCGGAAAAAGAAGTTATCACTGCAGTTCAAACGCTGGAAGATAGAGCGCACCACGTTCTATTCAAAAAACTGTTTTACACAAAAAAGGGCAAATAATCCATATTTCCCTTTTTGCACCCAGCTCCTCAATTCATCGTGGAAATTTCAAAGTAACGGGATCCCAACATATTTTGTGGATCGGACCTAAAGGCCCCGCTCGTAGTTCGGAAGAAAATCGTGTCGTGTGTAGTGGGAAAAATCTCATTTAAATCACCTACATTACCTAGACTCCTACAGGACATTCGGAAAAAAATCGGATGAAACTCACTACAAGTGGAACACAGGCCTTAAGATCTAATCTCGTTCGGTGTTCACCAATAAATATGACTTACGTTCTTTGTGATGAGTATCTTCTTGAAGTCATCGCGACAGATTTCCTTTTCATCTCCGACAGTTTGACGAAACAGTTGTTCCAACCATTCCAGATTACCCTTGTCAAACCCTGAGCGAGGTCTGAAAACAATCAAACATACAGACAAACCAGGTTATGATGAATACGTAGGGACGTATAGGCGACAGTTTGACGAAACAGTTGTTCCAACCATTCCAGATTACCCTTGTCAAACCCTGAGCGAGGTCTGAAAACAATCAAACATACAGACAAACCAGGTTATGATGAATACGTAGGGACGTATAGGCGACAGTTTGACGAAACAGTTGTTCCAACCATTCCAGATTACCCTTGTCAAACCCTGAGCGAGGTCTGAAAACAATCAAACATACAGACAAACCAGGTTATGATGAATACGTAGGGACGTATAGGCGACAGTTTGACGAAACAGTTGTTCCAACCATTCCAGATTACCCTTGTCAAACCCTGAGCGAGGTCTGAAAACAATCAAACATACAGACAAACCAGGTTATGATGAATACGTAGGGACGTATAGGCGACAGTTTGACGAAACAGTTGTTCCAACCATTCCAGATTACCCTTGTCAAACCCTGAGCGAGGTCTGAAAACAATCAAACATACAGACAAACCAGGTTATGATGAATACGTAGGGACGTATAGGCGACAGTTTGACGAAACAGTTGTTCCAACCATTCCAGATTACCCTTGTCAAACCCTGAGCGAGGTCTGAAAACAATCAAACATACAGACAAACCAGGTTATGATGAATACGTAGGGACGTATAGGCGACAGTTTGACGAAACAGTTGTTCCAACCATTCCAGATTACCCTTGTCAAACCCTGAGCGAGGTCTGAAAACAATCAAACATACAGACAAACCAGGTTATGATGAATACGTAGGGACGTATAGGCGACAGTTTGACGAAACAGTTGTTCCAACCATTCCAGATTACCCTTGTCAAACCCTGAGCGAGGTCTGAAAACAATCAAACATACAGACAAACCAGGTTATGATGAATACGTAGGGACGTATAGGCGACAGTTTGACGAAACAGTTGTTCCAACCATTCCAGATTACCCTTGTCAAACCCTGAGCGAGGTCTGAAAACAATCAAACATACAGACAAACCAGGTTATGATGAATACGTAGGGACGTATAGGCGACAGTTTGACGAAACAGTTGTTCCAACCATTCCAGATTACCCTTGTCAAACCCTGAGCGAGGTCTGAAAACAATCAAACATACAGACAAACCAGGTTATGATGAATACGTAGGGACGTATAGGCGACAGTTTGACGAAACAGTTGTTCCAACCATTCCAGATTACCCTTGTCAAACCCTGAGCGAGGTCTGAAAACAATCAAACATACAGACAAACCAGGTTATGATGAATACGTAGGGACGTATAGGCGACAGTTTGACGAAACAGTTGTTCCAACCATTCCAGATTACCCTTGTCAAACCCTGAGCGAGGTCTGAAAACAATCAAACATACAGACAAACCAGGTTATGATGAATACGTAGGGACGTATAGGCGACAGTTTGACGAAACAGTTGTTCCAACCATTCCAGATTACCCTTGTCAAACCCTGAGCGAGGTCTGAAAACAATCAAACATACAGACAAACCAGGTTATGATGAATACGTAGGGACGTATAGGCGACAGTTTGACGAAACAGTTGTTCCAACCATTCCAGATTACCCTTGTCAAACCCTGAGCGAGGTCTGAAAACAATCAAACATACAGACAAACCAGGTTATGATGAATACGTAGGGACGTATAGGCGACAGTTTGACGAAACAGTTGTTCCAACCATTCCAGATTACCCTTGTCAAACCCTGAGCGAGGTCTGAAAACAATCAAACATACAGACAAACCAGGTTATGATGAATACGTAGGGACGTATAGGCGACAGTTTGACGAAACAGTTGTTCCAACCATTCCAGATTACCCTTGTCAAACCCTGAGCGAGGTCTGAAAACAATCAAACATACAGACAAACCAGGTTATGATGAATACGTAGGGACGTATAGGCGACAGTTTGACGAAACAGTTGTTCCAACCATTCCAGATTACCCTTGTCAAACCCTGAGCGAGGTCTGAAAACAATCAAACATACAGACAAACCAGGTTATGATGAATACGTAGGGACGTATAGGCGACAGTTTGACGAAACAGTTGTTCCAACCATTCCAGATTACCCTTGTCAAACCCTGAGCGAGGTCTGAAAACAATCAAACATACAGACAAACCAGGTTATGATGAATACGTAGGGACGTATAGGCGACAGTTTGACGAAACATAACACTTTTAACAGTTGTAGGTTAGGTTCCATTTGTTGCCAAATGTCTCTCACCTGCTATTGGACACTGTTGCCAGAAGTTCCATGATTTGTCTCGGCGTAACCAAACCATCCGCATCTTGATCTACCAATCGGAATACTTTGTCTACAATCTGAAACATGCAACAAATATAGGATTTAAATACAATGTTGTATGTTGTACAATAAGAATACTTACTTACAATTGGTAAATTATACAATAGATCAGTTGCGCTTACTTAGGTGATGTTTCAAAGTCATAGAGCAGGAAAAATGAGGACCAACGGAATTTTTCTTTTTCTTCTAACAACAAATATAGGTAATTATAAAATACAATGTTGTATGTTGTACAATAAGAATACTTACTAACAATTGGTAAATTATACAAAAATTGTTAGAGCCAGCCTAGTTAGCTTAATTGGTAGTGCGTCTGCCTTGTAAGCGCTAGGCCGCGGGCTCGATTCCCGCCCGGGGCGGATTTTATCCTGATGGGATAAAGTTCGTTCTCGGAACGGCTGGCTTTCTCCTATCCTGTCTTCCTTCTCTCTTCGACGATAAGACCATAGCAGTTACAGTTCCCTCTGTCAAACCTCTTAAAAAAAAAAAAAAAAAAAAAAAAAAAAAAATCCCAACAATATCTA
>NW_007378137.1:66737-102887 GCF_000475195.1 Diaphorina citri
TTTTTGTGAGAAGAGGAGTTTATAACGACCACAGAAAAAATATTCCAGGATTTCCTGGTAACCCTTCGCAGCCTATCACGCTGAGTAATTTGTATGATTACTCCCTGACGATATATTTTAATTTGATTATTTCGTTGATTCCTACTGAGTCTTCGTAATAAATTAGCTTGACCTCCTCGATGTCCTAGTAAGTGTACTTCTGAAAGTGTACGTTTTAGTAAAGTGGACTGTTGTCTTTTTGGTGGACGCGTATCCTGTAGACATAGCAAGGTTGCCCATACGGGGAATCGTGTGGGGTGTAACGGAAGGGGGAATCTCGGGGTTAATTATTTCGAGGGTGGGTGGTAACAAGTACACTTCTTATGATGTAATATACAGTTTGAAAGATTCCATGCTCTAGCAGTTCATTCTATTAATATGTATTGATCTCTATTGTAGGGGGGCTATGTGGTATACGATAAATATAGAATATCGATGTATTATTTTTTTTCAAGAGGTTTGACAGAGGGAACTGTAACTTCTATGGTCTTATCGTCCCGAAATCGAAGAGAGAAGGAAGACAGGATAGGAGAGAGCCAGCCGTTCCGAGAACGAACATTATCCCAGCAGGATAAAATCCGCCCCGGGCGGGAATCGAACCCGCGGTCTAGCGCTTACAAGGCAGACGCACTACCAACTGAGAAGAGTGAAAAGACCAGAAGAATCGGGTGCTTTCGTTGGAAAAGACCTCCATTTTACTGTAATGTAACCCCATTTTACGACACAAAGTTACATAGTAAAAAAAAAAAAATAAAAAAAAAATAGCTCAACCCAAAAGGGGATTTACCCAAGATTACCTAAGAATTACCTTTGGAAGATCACAAAATTCGCAAACCAATCATGTTTATTAACAAAAATAACGTTTTAATGATAGTTGTAGTTACAACGTTACAAAATTACCGAGTTAGTTACAACAAAAAATAACATTTAATAACATTTACAATGTTTTAGAAACAAAAATAACAACACTTGATTCGGTAGTTCAAGACAAACTATTTGGGGCTCACAAATAGAGTAGGTAGGTACATAGGTAATACTTAACACCTACAGGTACCTATCTACACATACCTACATAGGTATATCTACCTACTTAAAGATATATTGTAGGTGTCAATAGTAGGTACCTATTTAGAATAAAATGTACGTAGGTAGGTACATATGACACATATGTAGATTAGAGACCTATTGAATGAATCATCTAAGTCTAACTGTAGACAAGACAGAAATACAACTACAAACTGATAACAGACAAGTTGGAGATTGAAATCAGGGCTCTAAACATGGAAGTACCGGGGGGGGGGATGGGGGGATGCTTAGCCTACAGCAGGGGTTCTCAAACTTTTTGGGCCGCGGTGCCCTAAATGACCGTTCAAAGTTGTGCGGTGCCCCTACAATGCCTAACCCATATGTGAGCTGGGTTGGGGCGGGGGGACGCTACTAATTCACCCCCCTCCCCCTCATTATCTCAAATTAAGAACAAATCCTCATTTATATGCTGACAAATGTTTTGATTATCGTTTTATTATGAATTCAAAAGAAACTGATGATTATTATTGGTACAAAAAAGAAATGGATCTGTCTGTAATCCGCCTACCCAAATTTTATTTTTTAATTATTACCTTTTTTTAAATTAAATTATACTTTATTTGTATCACTTAAAGTGTGCTAACATTGAATGAGATATGTATTTTTTTTTTTTTCAACTTTATTTTGTAGCCAAATTTTCCGTCTTTCTTCGATTTAATTATCGGATTCTTTCCGGAGCTTTACGGGTCTGGTTCTTGTCCTTCCTCCTGATTTTATTATCTCTTATTTTAATTTATTACCTTAATTTTTCCTTCCATTTCCAGATTTGGCTCTATTTTATACGCGGTCAAACTTTCTTGACTTGGCGGGGCGGAGCGCTACCGCGCTCCTTAATCCAAAATTTTTCTCTCTAATTTAATTGCCGATTTTTTTTCGGGGTCTAATGGTTCTGCCTCTTATACACCCACCTGAATTTTATTTCATTATCTAATTATTATTTTATTTTTATTATTTACACCTAATTATTGTTTTCCCTACAGATTTTTTTGTCGTATTTAGCGCTTTGACAATGCTTAAGGGCATGTCGTTCGAGGTGGAGATCCAGATTTTTACTTATTTTATGTCCAAAATATCCATCTCTCTATCCAAATTCAAATTAGTGCGAACTATTCCAAATTGAATTATAAATCCGGGCATATGAAATGCAATTAGTCGTTGTCGTTGTGAGGTTGTGTATAATAAAGGAAGGACGGACTTAAAATCACCGATTGTTTGTTTGAAAGCACTGCTACCTCAGTAGGTAGAGCTAAAGCTAAGGTCTTGAGACTCTTCAGTGATGGCGGTTTCCACCTCCTCAAATTATCTTAACCCAGTCTGTTTGCGACAAGTAGAAGATGGTTACTTAACCGCGTAGGTACTAGCTTTATGGTTTGTTTTCCTACCATTCCCGAAATATTCAACTTTGAAAACTGTCGGACGATTGACGTATTGTCTGAATACGATCGGAGGCGTGTTATCGAGCAGTGTGTGGACATCCTAAGCAAATCCCGACACATACTCAAGTATAATTACTATCTCAGCATATTCTCATTAATACCAAACTATAATCCCACACTAAATAAGACGAACATTTCCAATTTGCATTCCGCCACAGACATGTCAACACTGAATTTAACCCTTCTGGGTACGATTTTTGTGCGCTGGGCGATTGATTTAACCCTTTTGGGATTTGTTTTTTTTTTTGAAGCGGGCTGGTTGGTTTAATCCTATGCAATTGTCCAGACCCCGGATACCAACGACGCTACATGGATGCGGCTGGGAAAAGCCAGCTTCGCGGGGTTGCCCAAATGGTCAACCATCTGGATACCAATCACAGGAAAGTTTGCTTAACTTCGGTGAACCATTTGGAAAAACTGGTTCATTCAATGTGCTATATTGGCTCTGATTGAAGAAATCTTTCATGTACCTAATTTTTACAAAGAGAAATCTTCAAGGTGTGTCCACCTGTCCACACATAGTCTACGCCGTCGATCGACATCGGCCGGTCGACTATGTGTGGACACACCGTTAAACATAGATTTGGTTGAGTTAGTCAAACGAAGGACGAAAACGATTGGCATTAACCAGTTTGGGGTCACTTGGTTTTCTTGGTCCCTAACGTAGCAAAAGGGTTTGGTGTTCGGGAGCCAACTTTTTTTGGAACCAATTTGAGTACCCTAATCATGAATTCGGGTGTACGAGTAGGTAGCCGGAGATAAAATGGCAATAACTTGAAGAATTCGCCATAAAGATGAATTAGGCGAGGAGATCATTATTCAATATTCAAGGTGATACAGGGAGCTACTGAATTTATGGACATGATAAGGTCACTTCGCGAGTTTGAGATGGATTCCAAAGTCTTAAACAAATCAATAAAATAATACATCTGGAGAAAATCCAAAGAAACATTGCAAAAAGGGACGTTTAAAGAAATATTTTAAAACCCCCAAAAAAAAAGAGAAACCTCAAGGTGATACAGGGAGCTACTGAATTTATGGACATGATAAAGTCACTTCGCGAGTTTGAGATGGATTCCAAAATCTTAAACAAATCAATAAAAAAATAAAATTCCCACAGATCTGGAGAAAATCCAAAGAAACATTGCAAAAAGGGACGTTCAAAGAAATATTTTAAAACCCGAAAAAAAGAGAAACCTAAGAATGTATCAGAATGGAAATCAAAAGAACACTCAATTGTTGTTGTTACTTGTTTTGTTGTTCGTGTTGTTTTTGGAGGAAAATTCGGTGCGGCGATAGAAAGAAACACGTAGACAGGGATTCATAGTAACGTAGGAAATTGACGGATTCTCTCTTTGTATCGTTAATATCTCCGTAAATAATGATTTCTCAGAAAATTCAAGATAATGGGATTAAAGAGGACAAAAAGGGGTACTTTTCTATCAGGAGAAATTCAATGGGTTTCAGTGGAAACTTGAAGAAAAATCGAATTGAAAAAATGGTAGTTTTTAAAGAGACACAAAAAAATCTTTTTCTCAAGCCTCTGGTTGTGTTTGAGGGAGGGTTTTACCAAAACAAGGAATCTTATCTTTTAGTAAATTTTGTGTTCTTTTCAAAGGTGCAATCAGTTTTTTATTATCTTTATTGGTTCAAGAGATAAAGGCGTTTTAAGAGGACAAGGTATGAAAAATGTTGAAAAACAGAAAATCCCTCATAACTCCGCCCCTGTTGAAAATCGGATCTGTCCAGATAGCTTTTTCTGGTAGCCCTTTAGGTCCTACATCAACCCTCAAGCGTTGTACAGTCGTTCGCGGGACACCCTGTATATGTAGCATTAGCAGTAGTAATAATAGTAGTAGTAGTGGTAGTAGTGTTTTGGTAGTGGTAGTTTCATCAAGTACTGTATTGCTTTTTATTGTAGCTTGTAGACATTTAGCTTTTTATTGTATTTTTCCTTTTTTTTTATCAATTATGTAAACTGATCTCCTGTATTTTATTGTAAATGTAGATCTTTCAATTAAATTAAATAAATTTATCATTTATCATTTTTAATCGTATGAACGTATATTTCAACATCATATAAGAAAGTTGATAAAATAAAAATAATATTAATGATAAAATATTATTATTGTGTCCTCTATTTCAAGTTCCTAGCTCTTAAATCTCAAGATGTTTTGAATACAGGTAGATGCATACATATATGCTCGTACAAATGACTGAAACATTCTACTCAAACAGGTGGGCCAATAAATGGTACGTTTTTTAGGTGGGCGAATAAATGGTACACTTAGCCTATGGGTATGGAACTATGGAATGATACTCGGAAGATGGCCTAATCCAGAACCAGGTCGAAAGTTACCTTGTGGCTTCGTGGTTTCACCTCCTGTCATGCACGTATAGCAGGGCCGGATTAGCCCCTCGCGGGGCCCGGGGCAGTTTCAAAGGCGCGGGGCCCCAGTTTGGGCTGATCGAACTTAAAATTTTCAGAGCCGCAGGCGAAATTTTTCGAAAAGTAGGTAGATATGTGCCTCATGCTTTGTCACAAGTTAATTTTTGACGTACCTAATTCGTAGATATTTTCTTATCCTAATTTTCGCTGAACGCTAAAGTGAGCAAAATAAAATAGAGTGCCGCAGGCGAAATTTTTGAAAATTTTGCTAGATATTTTCTTATCCTAATTTTAGCTGAACGCTAAAGTGAGCAAAATAAATTAGAGCGCCGCAGGCGAAATTTTTGAAAATTTTGGTCCACAATCTTGAGAAATCCAGTCTCACCAAAAGTAAATTTTTCAGCGCCGCAGGCGATTTTTTTTTTCTTTTAGAAAAAACCCATAATATCTAGTGTAAGTCCTCAAAGCGCGGGGCCCCCAAAAGCGCGGGGCCCGTGGCAGTCTGCCATTCTGCCTTATGGGTAATCCGGCCCTGATTACCATAAAGCATAGATGAGTTTGATGAGTTCTTCTGTGATATTTGGGATTGATCATTATGTAATTCAATTCTAGTCATCGCAGTTATATTCCAATAACATAGGTATAGATTTTATTTTATTTAGCTCAGATCTTCTGGTAGGTAAATAGGTAGGTAAGTCATTTATTCTAGTCTTAAGTGTTCTTTAATGTTCTTTGTCTTTTGTGTTTGACTTGTGTTTCACAATATTGTAGAATGTTGATAAACATTAAATAAAGCTACATAAGTGTTTCGTCGGAATTGTGTTTCAGGGAATCTGGCAATCTGGAATAAAATTGGACTAGGGTTCTTTCTTCGGGCTAATGACCCGAAAAGTTGGGAACCACTGAAAGCTTTCAGCAGCTTCCAAAGAAGTGCGAGTATAGACTATACACCTGTACAGGGTGAACACATGTGCTGCTGCTGATACTTGACCGGACGAAGTGATCTGTACGTTTCAACTCTATTCTCTATCTCTACTATTTTGCATTGTATTTTGCGCATACTTTACCGTCTATGCCTCTTTTCTCTACGAGTATACCCTGTATCTTTCTCCTATTGGTCGCTGCAAGAATACCTACGGAAACCGACGGAGCACGCCGAACCAATTTTAGTTCTCACCCAAGAGGTAACACAGTAAGACCACCCTCTATCAAAATTCGAAGAGAAGAAAAAAAAATCCTCTTTTTTCAAAACACCCCGTAAAATAACCTGCAATATGTAAACACACCAAGCTGTTTTATTGGTACTTTCGTTAGCTAGTTATGACGAAAATTTCAGCAAAAAAGCTTCTGTGTAAAAAGCTAAATAACTAAGAAAGTTACCATCAGCACATTAGGAATTTCTTAATGAACTGAAAAAGTGTGTTGGACTGTGCTGGATTTTTGGGATTTTTTTCTCGAAAAGAGCGTTTCGTGGTGAAAAAAAAGAGCATTAAGGTTTGTCCAAACATAGTCCACGACCGTCAAGCAACATCGATGAACGGCCGTCCACTGTTTGGACACAGCTTACCAATGTGAAACAAATGTGAATCATCCACATAATCTATATTCCATTCCAATTCATAGGTTGGTAACTTGGTATATTTCATAACCTATAGTGTGTCCAGATCAATGTGACAGCAAAAAAATTGGCATCATTGTTGCCAAACATGTCACATGTGCAATGATAGAGAATCTTTAAAAGGGGAAGGTATATTGCACAGTGCTTCCTCCGACAGTGAAACAAAGTCAGGTAAGGCGATATACACCTCCTGTTCTGGAATCCAACCTCTGAACTTAGAGCTACCTCCGCATTTTAAAAGAGAGAGTTTATCAAAAATAGACCTTTACCTGAACTGCAACAATGTAATGATTTCCTGCAATCTGATTGGTTCCTTCATTTTGGGTTGATGACTCATTGCTGCCACATTGATCTGGATGAACTATAATAACAATTCAGATATTTTATTCCAATTCAGATAACTGGAAGACACTCACTAATTGGACCTACTTGTTATCATCCTCTCCAAGTTTAGCTATTTTAATAAGACAACCTTGTTTTCCATGACGTAGGGTTAAACTACCAAATAGTGGACACTAGGTACCAAATAGTGGACACTAGGTACTAGAGACGTTTCTATTTTGTCCTCGTTCGTTCGAATTAAACTATTTTGATAAGAATTTTGTTTAGTTTGAGATAATGGTCAAGTACAATATCATACATATTTCTGGACATGGTCTTCACTCCAGTCAAGTGAAGACCATGTCCAGAAATATGTATATTTTGATAAGAGAACCTTTTTTTTTCCTGAAAAGGTTTTATCGAGGGAACTGTAACTGTTAAAGTTTTATCGTCTCGAGAGAAAAGAGAAGGAAGACAGGATAGGAGAAAGCCAGCCGTTCCGAGAACGGACCTCATCCCTTCAGGATAAAATCCGTCCCGGGCGAGAATCAAACCCGTGGCCTAGCGCTTACAAGGCAGACGCACTACCAACCAAGCTTACTAGGCTGACTGGGGATCTTTACCCTATGAGGCATAGTGAGCAGGTTGTTTCCAAGATCGATCGCATTTTAATATAATAAGTTTTTATATTGTGTTCTTTAATCTTTATCAAGTGAATATAGGTACAATAAATACAAGCTGTTATTTATTCACTTATTCAGTACTGGATGCGATTTATTCAACATGTTCGGAATGCATCACAAATGATGGATTTGAAAACACAAATTTCATTCTATACTCGGGTTGTAGAACAAGTGTCTGCCTCGGTGTGTAACTGCCTCGGTGGCGTAGTGGTCAAGACGCTCACCTGGTAATCAGGAGGGCGTGGGTTCGATCCCAGCCGAGGTATGGAATTTTATCCTCATTTATTTGAGAATTTGACCACATAATAATGGAGCTAGGTGGTAGAGAACGCCTAAGGCGTTAACCTCGCCTAGTGGTTGCCTTCCACTCAAGAGTCGGAAGAAGAAGAAGAAGAAGAAGAAGAAGAAGAAGAAGAAGAAGATTGTTTTAACAAGAATGTGATCTCATTATTTCAGATTTAGACACCAGTTTGGATCCAAGCAGTTCGTCGTTTGACTCCCAGAGGTCGCCCGTAATGACCAGCTCCAGCAATGATAGCGGCATTGGCGGCAGTAGTAGTGGCATCAGCGGACTTGGCGGTAGCAACAGTGGCATTGCGGGAAGCAAAACTGCGCCTGTGTCCGCTGTTAGTTCTCCAGGTAACATAATCCATAATCTGGATTTTTGAAAATCTGATCCATAATCTGGATCGGATTTTCAAAAATTCAAATCCATTCTCGAGATATTCCGAGTGGCTAGATTTTTTGAATCTCTGTCTCACTGAGACTGAAAAGTCCCTTAACTCCCACAATATTTTGATTGCAAATAATGAACAACCTATGCATAAGGTCTTTTTTTTCTCCATAAATTTATTTTAAAAGGGGCACGACTTCATAAGGTCATAATTACCAACAACGGAAAATGATTTTCGAAAATTTGGCGCTTAGTTTGAAATCCTGATTTATTTGTGGTGAAGCTGAGAGCTTCTTCACAATTTTTGTTCATATTAAAGCATTAAGTACTAAGAGCCTCCTTTACTACTTTTGACATATCTATAATTTTTCTTTTTACTCTGGTAATGGCGCCACTGGTCGCTACTCGATTAAAGTAGCTACTCAATAATTGTCCTCACGAGGCTGAGTGCACCCCGAAATCCGAGCACAGAGCCGAAAAAAATTCGACCCCGCCGGGAATCGAACCCGGGACCTCCGGAGTGCAAGCCTAGTGTGATACCCACTCGGCCACGGAGGTTGCTCTGCTTAGTTTGAAATCAAAAACATTTTTACTTTCTATTACCCTTACATATAGGGAACCTATACAAGGTAATGAGAAAGTATTGCAATCGGTCCAATTTTTTTTTCTCTCTCTCACAGGGGATGAAAGTCGCAAGCTAGGTGGAGAGCCATTCCAGTGTGACCCGGCAGAGTGGACCCGTCTAGATCAGCTTCTACAGGGTGACCGGAACGACAAGCTGTGCACGTGCTGGTGTCAGAACTGGGCCGAGATTCACGTACGTCGAGCTACCGGGGATATATCGTGGGTGACGCGCATTCAGAACACCCCCTATACGAAGAGCTCCTCCTCGCATGCGGACTTGATCAAGCTATTCCTACCCGCTGTCCAGAAGGTTATTACCTATGAAATATATGGATGGGTAAGAGGCAGACCGGACTAAGTCCAAAAATCGACTTTGAGTTATCGATTTTTTAAACTTCGACTCCATTTTCTATTTAAACTTTGACTCCATTTATCTCAAAAGCTCAAAACGCCTTTTCTACTTGGTCCGCTCTGCCTCTATATGACCTTGTTTTGACTCCATTTATCTCAAAAGCTCAAAACGCCTTTTTTACTTGGTCCGCTCTGCCTCTATATGACCTTGTTTTGACTCCATTTATCTCAAAAGCTCAAAACGCCTTTTTTACTTGGTCCGCTCTGCCTCTATATGATCTTGTTTTGACTCCATTTATCTCAAAAGCTCAAAACGCCTTTTCTACTTGGTCCGCTCTGCCTCTATATGGCCTTGTTTAGTAAAATGTTTTTCCATTCTAGGGCTCGAGAATCAGAGCAGTTCGTAACACTCCTCCCATAGACCTGATGAGACCCCAGATGGATCGAGAACTCATGGGATTTCATCAGGAGCTAACGGAGACGTTGATGGATTTAATGGCCAGGTAATTTTATATAAAAAAAGTGTTATTTATCTGAATCTTTTTTTTTTTTAGAGGTTTGACAGAGGGAACTGTAACTGCTATGGTCGGTCTTATCGTCTCGGTCTTATCGTCCCGAAATCGAAGAGAGAAGGAAGACAGGATAGGAGAAAGCCAGCCGTTCCGAGAACGAACATTATCCCATCAGGATATTATTATTATTATTTTTTTTTGTCTTTAAAAGAGGGGAAATCGTCCCAGATTCCGGAAGAAAAATGGGGCGTTAACTGTGCTTATAACTTTTGTATGCACCATGAAACTTTGCAAATAAATTAAATCGTTTTTATTGTCTAAAAATTCTAACCTCGTGGAACATTGAACCCGAGTCTCTCGCGTGGCAGGCGAGTGCTCTGACCACTACGCCACTCAAGCTAAAAAAAAAAAAAAAAAAAAAAAAAAAAAATTTTTATTTTTTTATAAAAATTTTTAGCACCTAAATGGGAAGTATTGTGTTTTTTTTTTATCACCCATCCGATGAGGGACATACTACAGTCTACACTAAGGGATGGGCATGCTACGATACAGACCACATGCGTCTAATGTTGTTTAATTGTTACGAAATCAAAACGGCAGTGCAACTCTCATCTTAAATAAAAAAAAAAACCCATCTCCCTCACTCTCCATGTTGTTGTATTGCAGAAGCAGCAGGGCCGAGCGGTGAGGGCCTCGGGACCCCGGGTGGCCCCTTGGACACACTTACCATCACGGACCCGGATATTGCCCGTATCGTAGCGGATGCGTCTAACCTCCGCATTGATGAGAAAGAAGATGATGACGATGGCGTTCTCATTCCGGACCGTGCCTCCCTCCGAAAGAAATTCATCATTACCCTCCCCCGCGTCCCGCTCAAGCTGCCCAGCCAGCCCAAGTACCCCATGGCTTATATATCCTTGTCCCCGGCTGTGCAGTGCATTGTCACCGCACTCAAGTGTGACCTGGGTAATATAAAACAATAAATAAAGGCAGTTTCTTTGTGTTATTATATCACAACTTTGGTGCTCACTGCAGCATTGTAGGATTTCCCCAAATAACTCAATAATCCCAACATCCACTTTTTACCTACCATGCTGGCACCGGTCGCTATGCGCATTTATATATCAAAGCTACTCATTTTCCTCACGAGACTGA
The DNA here is from genome assembly GCF_000475195.1 of Diaphorina citri. Lineage (NCBI taxonomy): Eukaryota > Metazoa > Arthropoda > Insecta > Hemiptera > Psyllidae > Diaphorina > Diaphorina citri. The sequence goes on from NW_007378137.1 coordinate 77,625, forward strand.
GTGGGCTCCGCAACAGCCAGGCACGGAATCAATCATTTGCATGATACAAATTTCTTGACCACGCCGGGAATCGAACCCGGGTCTCCCGCGTGCAAGGCGAGTGCAGTGACCACTACGCCATGGGAGCTGACTTCTCTGCCAATATTTGACCGACTTTCATTTTCTTTCAGACTGGACCATCGTTTCGTTCCTTCTCCAGGAGATTCCCAACTCCCTAAAGAACCGCGCTCTGGTGTTGACTCGCTACAATAACGACGTGGATGACCTTGCCGCTGCCCTGTGCAATATGATCCTCCTCGGCCCCTCCTCCAGTGGAGAGCGGCGTCCCCCCGGCCCTGATACCTATAGGTAATGGAAAGTAAACTCCTCACTGCGCTCGCCTTGTACGCGGGAGACACAGGTTCGATTTCGGGCGGGCTAAAAAATTTATATAATGCAAATGATTGATTCCGTGACTGGCTGTTGCGGGGCCCACTCAGCCTCGTGAGGAAAATGAGTAGCTATGTATAAAATAAATGCACATAGCGGCCTGTACCAGCATGGTAGGTAAACATTGGATGTTAGGATTATTGAGATATTTGGGAAAATGCTACAATGCTGCAGTGAGTACCAAAGTTGTGATATACATAATTACACAAAAATACAGCATTTATTTATTTATTTATTGTGTTTGTATTTCTCAGGAACTCCCCAGCTAGGTTTTCTCGGCTGGAGTTACACTGTCACGTATTTCCCGTACACACATCATAACTACAAATAATAATACATAATATAACTATGGTATTATTGGTAGATATGTAGATGTAGATATATTATGGTATTATTGGTAAGTCTTTCAAGATTGAACTTTCGACACCTATGGGTGTACGTCGTCCTTTGGAGAGATCGTGTTATTCGTGACTGTGATATGCAGGTGTGTGAATCACGACTCTCAATATGTTCAGCAAAGTGAACTGGCAAGAACATCACACGACTTTGTTTAAACCTGGACTGAAACTGTGAACACCCCCGATGGTTACACACCCGAATACCAACCACGCGCGACGTTGATTCAGGTATCTATTGGGAACTGATTAAACTGATACCTTCAATGTAATGTAATGTAAATGCAGTTTCTTTGTGTTATTATGTCACATCTTTGGTGCTCACTGCAGCATTGTAGGATTTTTCCCAATATCTCAATAATCTTAAAATCCAATGTTTACCTACCATGCTGGCACCGGTGTGTTTGTATTTCTCAGGAACTCCCCAGCTAGGTTTTCTCGGCTGGAGTTACACTGTCACGTATTTCCCGTACTGGCTTCACTCGCATCCTATCACACTGCCCTGGCCCCTCCTCTACAACAGCGCCTTATTAAGTGCCTCGAGTTTGGTGCAACCAAGGTAACTTTCAAATCATAGGATTCATATATTTGCTGTAACCAAAGCATTTATTATTATTATTATTATTATTTTTAAATGAACTTCTTGGTATTTATTACATATTTACTATAAAAAGTATAAGCCGTGGAAGTTGAGACATCACCCTGCTTTTTTAAGTGAAGTTAGCAACCATTTTTTTAAGATTTTTTCAAGCTGTTTCCAACAATATACAATACTCAAAAATGTTGATTTTTCGACTTGGTCCGCTCTGCCTCTTGGGTATTGAATAAATGTTGGCCTTGTCGTGTTCAGGTGACGACGGAGAGTGAGCGCGGGTATTCCCGTCAGGAGAAGTGCATCACAGCACTCACCACGTGTACGCTGGAAATGGAACGCGAGATGGTCAAACTCCTACCCGAAGTCCTCCTCAATCTGTCCAAGATCTCCATCACGACGAGTATTGCTATTCCGATCCTCGAGTTTGTGTCCATGCTGACGCGACTGCCCAAGCTGTTCTCCAACTTTGTGGGCGACCAGTATATGTCCGTGTTTGCCATCTGTATGCCTTGCACGAACCCGTTCAAGTATAACCACTACACGGTGTCCCTGGCACATCATGTGATTGCCGTGTGGTTCTTGAAATGCAGGTAAGTGAGAACCCGTTCAAGTATAACCACTACTTGAAATGCTTAACTTCACTGGTAAAGACACTCGACTGGTAAACAAGAGGGCGTGAGTTCAATCTCAGCCGAGGTATGGAATTAATTTCATCTTCAACTTCGTTTGAAAATTTGACTACAAATTTAATAGTAGCCTACTGCTGGGTTAAAGAGACTCTTTTTGAAGGGGTTGATTCCCTATTCCTATACTTCAAAACCCTCAATCTATACAACTAATGTAACCTAGGGATATCAGCGTGAACGACCTACTGCCCGTAGAGTTAAGGGCTTTAAAGGAAAAAAAAAAAAAAGAAGAAGAAAAAAAAAGACTCTTTAGTCCTATTGGAACAGTATACATAAACACCTTTTTTCAGCTTTCTAGTCGTGCTCTGATGTTATTTTGGCCACAATGTCTTGTCATTTCTCAATATTTGTCTTTTTTCCCCGCTAGATTCAACTTCCGCCGTGACTTTGTCCGTTTCATCACCAACGGACTGAGGGCAAACATCATCATTCCGTTTGAAGAGGGAATCAATCTGCTCTCTAAATCCACCACCTCCACCTTGGTCAATGAAGACTCCTCCAATCGGAAACGCAGCTCATCTCTCACGGAACAGGTAGTTTTTTTTTTTTTAAGAGGTTTGACAGAGGGAACTGTAACTGCTATGGTCTTATCGTCCCGAAATCGAAGAGAGAAGAAAGACAGGCCAAATACTATTCTGTTCTATTGTCTATTCTATTCTATATTCCATGGTCTATTCTATTCTATATTCCATGGTATATTCTATTCTATATTCTATTATTCTATTCTATATTCCATTGTCTATTCCAGTGGTTCTCAAACTTTTTTTGGCCGCGGAGCACCAAGCAACTGCTGTAAACTCTACAGAGCACCCCCCCCAACCCTTTAGGAATTTTTAAAAATAGAGAAAAAATAATGGAAAACACACTTGATGTTATAGTAAAATTTAAAAAATGTTGGAATTTATTTTAAATGCGGTAAGAAAAATGAAACTATGCGGAGTACCTGGAAGCTCTTTGTGGAGCACCTGAAAGCTCTTTGCGGAGCACAGTTTGAGAACCACTGGTCTATTCTATTCTATATTTCATTGTCTATTCTATTCTATATTCTACTGTCTATTCTATTCTATCCAAATACTATTCTATTCTATCCAGATACTGGGGCACTCCGATCCCAATGGTACACTGTCCGTCGTGTGGCCCCGTGCCCGTCCCCTACGAAGCGTTGCCGATCACTCTGCCCCCTTCTCCCCCCCTGCCCCTGGCCTCGAACGCTGAATGGCAACACTGTAGCTGCCCCAAATGTGGCCACGGCGGCGCGCGCAGAGAAACGGACACCATGGACACGTTCGTAGATTCCGCCTGGTACTATGTCCGGTATTTGGGTAATTACCTCAAATTAAAAGTCTTACCTGTGAATCACTACTGCTAGAACTAAGCTTGGTTCGGGATGATATGAGGGAGTAAATGTACAGCGGGATGAGTAGTTTATTGAGCAAGTGATGTGTGAGCACCTGGTTGAGAGCTTCTATATTGAGGGTGAGAATGTCATTCAGGTAGTGGAGGTGATCCAAATGTTCGGCTACCAGATCAGCCAGACGGTTCTCGTTATTGTGACTGAAATTGAGAAAAAGAAAAGAGGAAAATTTACAGCAAAACTGGAAAAAAGTTCATTGTCTTCTCTTACTTGCAAAAAGTCACTAGTTTACTTTGAAAAAAGTCTCTGATAATAGTCCCTGAAATGTAGCAGTAGCTTAAAAAAAATCGAGTCGTGTGTAGTGGGAACACTCCAATTTGAATCACATTACCTACAGGACATTCAGAAGAAAAAAAAATCGGATGAAACTCACGACATGTGGGACATGAGCCTTTAGTTATTTTGGAGGATTCCAGGTAATTACTAGGTCACGGTTTCGATTCTGGGCCAGGGTGATCTTTATTCTAAACGGAAAATCCTTCGATTTCGGGCTGATAAGACCTTGGTAGTCACAAAAGATTTTTTTTTTTTTTAAGAGGTTTGACAGAGGGAACTGTAACTGCTATGGTCTTATCGTCCCGAAATCGAAGAGAGAAGGAAGACCTCTAGGGTACCTACGAAAGAAAAACAAGCAGATTCTATAGTACAATAAAGTATTCACAATATATTCTTGGTAGGTAAATTATTTTGAGATATACAATAAAATATGAATTGAATTGTTCAGAAATTAATTGCTCAGAGAAAGAATTTGTAAACGTTTGATATACCATTGAATTTAAAATAAAATAAAAAAAGGCACTTGTGCAAAACATGTATAAACAGGGGCTAGAATTTGAAAGTCGGAAAATTTAGAGTACCGGGAAGTGGGCGAACGTCAAGAGCTTGAAGCTACGCCCGGCCTAGTAGTAATATTACGCGGTCAAACTTTCTTGACTTGGCGGGGCGGAGCGCGGTCCGCGCTCCTTAACCTAAGTCACAATACATATTAAATTAACCCATAAGAACCGACGCCCACACTAAAGTCACACCACACTTGACCAAAACCCTTCTCTCTCTTTTTCGCTAATATTTCAGTCGCTCCATATCAGAGTGCATCGGGGATGTGTCTATTAGAATTTCCTACTAATTTCACTATTATTTGACATATTTACTCAGTACCGGTCCGGAGTTAAAAGCTGTTAAATTTCAGCAAGATTCACCGAAGAAAAAAGTTCGGCTCTTATGTGTTAACAGTGTTAAGATAGCCCAGCCTATAATAAAACGAATAAATATCCTAATCTACTAACTAGAGCACATAAGTGATGGAGTGGAAAAAACATGCATAAAGATTATAAAGATCAACAGGTTAGGTACTAAAAATAAGGCACTGGAATTACACGTGAATAAGTAAGTTAAGTGATAAGAGGAAATATTTGATCTAAAGGCCCCAAACTACAGTGCCTATAATAAAACGAATCCTAATCTACTAACTAGAGCACTTAAGTGATGGAGAAACATGCATAAAGATTATAAAAATCAACAGGTTACTAAAAATAAGGCACTGGAATTACACGTGAATAAGTAAGTTAAGTGATAAGAGGAAATATTTGATCTAAAGGCCCCAAACTACAGTCAATCGAAGTCAATCCACAACGACTGAAACCGATATGAAGTAGCAAAGATAATAAAGCATTTTGGGCCAGCCTAGTTAGAGGGTTGCCCGCCCGCCTTGTAAGCGCTAGGTCGCGGGGTCGATTCTCGCCCGGGGCGCTATCCTAAACAAATAAGGAGATGAGGTTCGTTCTCGGAACGGCTGGCTTTCTCCTATCCCTTCTCTCTTTGCTTTCAGGACGATAAGACCTTAGCAGTTACAGTTCCCACTATCAAACCTATTAAATTAATAACTCTTGGAGTGAGCAAATTGATTGGCTAATTTTTTAAAACCCATCAGATTGGAAAATAAAAAACTTACACTTAAACCGATTTTAAACTTGTGATCCCGGCCATTGATACAACATTCCGTCGGTACTACATAGTAAAAGGCAAGAAAAATTAAGGCAAGACAATACGAAAGAAATTGATATTAGACTCGAGAAAAGTCCGAGTGAATGTTTAACAAAAAAATAGTAAACTAGTTGGTAAAAAATCTGGAAATGTGCCTGAAAAGTGTTGGGAAAATTTTGTGGTGTTGAACACAATAGAGTCAAAAGTTATACGATTAGAAAGAACAGAAAATACAAATAGAGCTTTTACTTAAAAGGCCCTATTATTATGTTAAGGTGGTCTCTTCTTGATCCCTTGTGTGCCGCGTCCATTTTTGTTTAGGACTATTGCACTGTAAAAGCCCTTAAGGCTTTAACTCTTAAAACCTTTTAAGGCTTATATTCCAAATTCCAATAGTGTTCATTTTATAGGAGCTCATAAGATGGGCATAAAAGGACATTTAAATTCCGCAGCCAATAAATGAGCGAATCCCTCATTACCAGCGATAAAAACTCGCCAGCCTAGTTAGCTTAGTTGGTAGTGCGTCTGCCTTGTAAGCGCTAGGCCGCGGGTTCGATTCCCGCCCGGGGCGGATTTTATCCTGATGGGATAATGTTCGTTCTCGGAAACGGCTGGCTTTCTCCTATCCTGTCTTCCTTCTCTCTTCGATTTCGGGACGATAAGACCTTATATAGCAGTTACAGTTCCCTCTGTCAAACCTCTTTAAAAAAAAAGCGATAAAAACTACCTAACTTTTCAAACTACCTAACTTAAATTCTAAAAATATTACCTTCCAATCTAACTCATTTTCTTTCTCGGTTTTCTGTTTTTATCTTTGCTCTGTTCTTCGCATAACTATTAACTCCCCATTTATTTTCTGAACAGGTTCAGTAAGGTGCTTTTTTAAAAAGTAAAAAATTATTAGTTTCCCAAGTTATATAAAAATAACGTGATATAGGTATAACAAAACAATAAAGCTATATAAAAACAAGGCAGCTATACGGTGTGTCTTAAAGTGCTTGGCCAAAAAATATAAAAAATAAATATCTAAATACTTCATAAATCTTATTCAAAACTTTAGATAAATCATTCAAAGTACAAGGTGGCTTGCTTGAAAAACTGACCCCCGTATGTATGAAATCTTAAGATAAACTTAAGTTTAACTTGAAATGAAAATCTTGCCAAATTTCATGAAATCTAGCCGTGGTGTTGAACACAATAGAGTTAATAGTTATACGATTAGAAAGAACAGAAAATACAAATAGAGCTTTTACTTAAAAGTCCTTATTATTATGTTAAGGCGGTCTCTTCTTGATCCCTTGTGTGCTGCGTCCATTTTTGTTTAGGACTATTGCACTGTAAAAGCCCTTTTAAGGCTTTAACTCTTAAAACCTTCTAAGGGTTATATTCCAAATTCCATTAGTGTTCATTTTATAGGAGCTCATAAGATAGGCATAAACGGACATTTAAATTCCGCAGCCAATAAATGAGCGAATCCCTCATTACCAGCGATAAAAACCACCTAACTTTCCAAACCACCTAACTTAAATTCTAAAAAATATTACCTTACAATCTAACTCATTTTCTTTCTCGGTTTTTATCTTTGCTCTGTTCTTCGCATAACTATTAACTCCCCAGTTTTTTTCTAAACAGGTTCAGTAAGGTGCTTTTTTTAAAAAGTAAAAAATTATTAGTTTCCCAAGTTATATAAAAATAACGTGATATAGGTATAACAAAACAATAAAACTATATAAAAACAAGGCAGCTATACGGTGTGTCTTAAAGTGCTTGGCCAAAAAATATAAAAAATAAATATCTAGATACCTCATAAATCTTATTCAAAACTTTAGATAAATCATTCAAAGTACAAGGTGGCTTGCTTGAAAAACTGAGTCAAAAGTGAAAAATCCAGTTAGCTTGGAAGGTAACGCGTCTGCCTTGTAAAGCGCTAGGTTGTGGGTTCGATTTCCGCCGAAGAAAAGTGAAAAATCCAGTTAGCTTGGAAGGTAACGCGTCTGCCTTGTAAAGCGCTAGGTTGTGGGTTCGATTTCCGCCGAAGCAAAGTTTATCCTAAACAGATAAGGGTCGTTCTCAGAACGGCTGGTTTTCTCTTATCCCGTCCTCTTTTTCTCTGTAATATTTGGACAATAAGATCTCCGTTGTTAGAGTTCCCTCTATGAAACCTCTTGGAAAAAACATTTTATTTCAATTCAATTCAATTCAATTTAATAACTTTCGCAAACTACTCTTTCAATTTTGACACACTATTCTGAGACACCTTATAAGTATAATCTATTTATACATAATTCCTCCATTCAATTAGATAATTACTATAGAATATCTTATAAATCCCCTAGATAACAAAATTACATGAAAATTTATCTATACAGTGAACTAAATTTATTATAAATTTTCGTTTCTACCTAATTCGGATATTGTTATAAAATATGTAAAATTCAATAGCTTACAAAGTTAATTACAAAAGTATAGGTACAAAATATAAATTTATTAATACTTTATTTATCTCGCAAATTAAAACCAATTTGTAATCTTGCAAATTTGCATCTATCGTGTCTATACCAATGTACTTGGACATATTTCTATTTCTACCAATGTACTTGGACATATTTCTGTTTCTACCAATGTACTTGGACATATTTATGCAAATCACCGAGTACCATTGCGTGTGGATCTTGTTTAAGTTTCAGAGAGAAGACAGAAAAAATCTGATCAATTTTAACCCTGCAAAATCTAGAGTGACAGATTTATTTATTCAATTTAATATATACCAGGGTTGTCCAACCTTGGGGCACCCGAGGGCCGCAAGAGACCAAGGTAGAGAGTTGGCGGGCCGCAAAAACTCAACTTGTAATTTTGCGCAGAAAAATCGCTAGGAAATTCTTTGGCATCTCTGTGATAATTCTCGAAATTTTTTCAGCAAAAATCCAAGACGCTCTTCTGTAGTCTGCACCCATCTTCTTCATGTTATTCAGCAACTAATCTCAACATCTAAAGACTAAATCAAACCCATCTAAACCTGCCAATGTTTCACATCATACGTTCTACATCAATAAGTAATGTAAGTACCTACATATGTAATAGTAAAAACACATAGGTACTTTTAAAATACGAGCACAAAATACTTCGGATGAAACAGCCGCGTGAGAAAACAATTTCAAATATTTGTGAGCTCAATTTCTTTATAGTACCTACATAAGTAATAGTAAAAACACATACTTTTAAAATACGAGCACAAAATACTTCGGATGAAACAGCCGCGTGAGAAAACAATTTCAAATATTTGTGAGCTCAATTTCTTTATTTATTGAATTAAAAAGTAAAAAAATGTATTTATTTCTTCTATTAGGTCGTGATTTTCCTTCAGCTGCATCGGGGCAACAGTTTAAGTGTCTTCGGTTCTTAGAATCTTCACATTTTAATGATATTCGCACTTTTTATTCGCCTGAGAATCGTCCGATGCCCACAAGGTGCGATGCAAATGTGATTTCATCTTCTGATAAATTGTTTGATAGACAAGCTTGAAGCTTTTTTTTTCTATCTAGGTGTAGAATCTGCAGGGTATATTACCATTATTTTGTTCCTCTTTTCATGTAAAAATTTCATGAATTTGTAATTTTGCGCAGAAAAATCGCTAGGAAATTCTTTGGCATCTCTGTGAATATTCTCGAAAAATTTTCAGCAAAAATCCAAGACGCTCTTCTGTAGTCTGTACCCATGTTATTCAGCAACTAATCTCAACATCTAAAGAATGCCTCAACGGAGACTGCACATTTCTGTGCAAACCATTCGTCGCATGTTCCAAACGTAAGATCCCAGCACGCAACACAAAGGAATCCCAATCATCCGCAAACCAGAACTATCTAGGTGTAGAATCTGCGGGGTATATTACCATTATTTTGTTCTTCTTTTCATGTAAAAATTTCATGAATTTGTAATTTTTGCGCAGAAAAATCGCTAGGAAATTCTTTGGCATCTCTGTGATAATTCTCGAAAATTTTTCAGCAAAAATCCAAGACGCTCTTCTGTAGTCTGCACCCATCTTCTTCATGTTATTCAGCAACTAATCTCAACATCTAAAGAATCTTCTCTATCTTCCCATCCTGAAGATTCCATTTCGCGGCGAGGGATCAGCGGCGCTAGAATAGCTCAAAGTTCAAGTTCACGCGGAGTCCACACCGGGTTATATCTCGTCTAACTGGATATCCTCGTGAGGAATCTAAAAATAGAATTGGAAATATCGCTCCGATATACCGATATAGAAACCTTTCTCGGCGAGAAAGAAGAAGTTGTACAAGAAGCAAAAGAAGAAATTGAACTAGAAGAAGAACAAGTAGAAAACTAAGTAGGTAGGTAAGAAGAAGAATTAAATTGAATTGAAATTGTGGAGGAAAGCGGTGAAAAGAAAGTGTGAAAAGTGAAATACAGCAGAAGAAGCAGCAGATGAAGAGACTGGAGATGAAAAGGAAGAAGAAAAGAAAGAAGGAAATGAAGAAGACGAAGAAAAAGAAGAAGAAATTGAAAAAGGTCGAGAAGAACACAAAATTAAGCAGAAAGAGAAGATAAGAAGGAGCTGAGAAAAGACGAAGAAGAAAGGAAGCAGCAGATGAAGAGACTGGAGATGAAAAGGAAGAAGAAAAGAAAGAAGAAAATGAAGAAGACGAAGAAAGAGAAGAAGAAATTGAAAAAGGTCGAGAAGAACACAAAATTAAGCAGAAAGAGAAGATAAGAAGGAGCTGAGAAAAGACGAAGAAGAAGTTATAGTTTAAGAAGTAAAAGAAAGGAAAAAGAAAGCAGACGAAGAAGAAGGAGAAGAACACGAAGAGTTAGAAAAAGAAGAAATTGAAAAAGAAATAGAAAAAGTTCTAGCTTATAACTCCGGAGCTATGTGTACCAGTATGGCTTAATACAGCTTATAATGCAAGAATGTAAACTTGTCGAACCTCTCTCATATTGATGGTAGACTTAGTAACTTTGTGAAGACTTAGTAAGGAAATTTGAGACCCGACGGAGTGCACTTCGAGTTCTGTGCTAGGAGTAATTTATAATTTTCAGCATGCTGAACACTTCAATAGCATTCAAACAACCTAGTTTAAGGGAAATAACCCAATAATAGAGTTACTATTAAGGAATTTATTTAATTTTGACATCCTTTGTAAATACGCTATTTTACTTAGGTTATTTATGAAAATGGATACTTACGAGTTGGTTACCTATTTTTCCCGACTCGGAGTTTCGTCTATTTCATAGACATTTCCCTTGAAGTTTCCCTTGTGGTAGAGTTTCCCTTGAAAATGTCTATGAAATAGACGAAACTCCGAGTCGGGAGTTCTTAAATAAAATCTCTATTGCGGATGTTGGCAATCTTTACAGAACAGTCACCGACTTTTCTGCGTTGTTGAAGATTTGAGGATAGTTTACCAGGAAAATTTATCTACAGTTGTTAGAATCAGTAAGGGAATGTTGTAACATCCACAAATATTGTGAAGAGGCTATCAGCTTCTTAAGTAATGATTCAGATTTAGTTTTTTAGACATGGAACTTTCAGAATAAGTTCCCTGTTTTTAACTTCTCTGATTCCGAAACAGTCTGTAGCGGTTTATCATATTAACAGCAGATAATGGAATATGAAATTGAATTAACGAGGCTGGCTTGCGCTCGGATCGAAAGAAGTGAGGACAGAGGAAATTCACTCATTAAATTTTGGGTTCACTCGGATCTTTGAGAGCCCCATAGTACATTAGCGACCAATTTTTGAGTGACTTTTACAGAAATATTAACTGTAGTTATTGAAAACATTGTCACAAAGACATTGGCATAAACGTCATATCCTGCTTAACACACTAAATATTATGACTTGGACTCGAACCACCAATCTTCAGATCCAAAGTCCATCGTGCTGACCACCACACCACTGAAGTCGGTGTGTCACTAGCAAGGAGATCAATGTCTTCAGTTACATCTTCTCTGAGTGAATGGATTCAACTTGATTGGTTTGTGCAACTCAAATGTAGGTTTTCAATTGTTCGAATTCTTCGCTTACCCCTTCTTAGAACGTTCTTTAAGGTAAGTACCGAAGTACTTCTTAAGGTAAGTAAGCTCTTAAGATGCCTACACACTACGAGTACAAATGGAAAAATCCGATAATACTTCAGTTCTACAACACCACTAGAAGTCAAAGGTTTGATGGTTTTGGTGACATTTAACGTGTTGGAACAACTAAAAAAAGTCCAAATTTTGGACACATTGGAACAACTAAAATTGTTCAAAAAATTTGTCGCTGACATTTGAGCTTACAAACCACCCAGCAGCAGCAGCTTTGAACTTCTAGAACCTAGGCTACAAATAATTTGTCCAAAATTTTGGACATTGAGTCTACAAGCCTACAAAACCCAGAAAGTCCTATATGTATTGGACAATTAGTAAAAGCCAATAATACAAAAGGATTTAGGACAATGGACTTAAGGCAAACGAAACTTACACTCTTCGTGTGTAGAACCCTTTCCTACTTATTATGCTCGCACTAAGTTTGTGTAATTGAAGTTAACTACCTGTTTTAAACCGTTGTTAAACCTTTATTTTTAACTAATTAAAACAATCATCGTTCATTCACTGCGCTCCATTATTCTATCTCAAATCCATTATCAGGATTATATCAGGACAATTGATTGTTTCTTCAGATTCATCTTCGCGGAGGATTCAAGTATTTTGTAATCCTGCTTTGGTCTGCGGTGTGTGTGTTCTTCTTTTGCTTTTTTTAAAAGTACTCGTAGGTCCTTGGTTTTTTTTTGAAGAGGTTTCATGCAGGGAACTGTAACTGCTAAGGTCTTGTCGTCCCGAAAGTGAAGAGAGAAGGAAGATAGGATAGAAGGAAGCCAGTCGTTCCGAGAACGAACCTTCAATGTTTAGGATAAAGTCCGCCCCGGGCGGTAATTGAACCCGCAACCTAGCGCTTACAAGGCAGACGCGCTACCTTCTAACTAAGCTGGCTTGCTATCAGTTTGACTGTGCACCTCTTGACTATATTTTTGTCAGTCCTATTTTACAGTCCTAAAACGTACCAACTTCCTCACTTAACTGCACTTTTTCCCTCTTTCCAAGTCCATTCTATTACCTACTTTGACCACATAAATACAAGCGACGAAAAAAAGCCATCAAAATTTGGAGCAAAAGAAGTAAAAAGGTTTTTAAGAAATCGTAAATTTGAACTTTTTTTTATTCTTTAGCCCCAAAAAACCAGATTTCATTTCTCGGTGAAGGTTTAATTTCTAATTAAAATCTCCACAAGTTGAAAGAACTCGTCCAAAATCTGTAGGCACAAGTGCCAACTAACTATTGGTACACTGGGTACATACGAGTAATTATGTACGAATATTATTTATGTCATGTTGGTTTAATGTACTTACGAACATTTTGTGCTTATAAGTTATAACATGTTAGTTTATAATGAATCTAATAATAATGTTAGTTTTATGAACAGATTAACAGGTCATGCTGTGAATCTAACATTGTAACACTTTGGACGTTAATGAATCTTAGGAAGTAGGGGACTAGTTGCTCTAGCTTCGATATATGAGGTTCATTTAACTCTTCTTTCTTCTTGAACTCTTTCGTGCCAAGAAAAGAATACCGGCAAATTTCTTACATAGGTCGTAGACTGACTAAATGTGTGACCAAATTTTGGACTTGGGCCTTTAAGCTTTTTTCGGCAGGCAAAAGCAACCTTTTCTAGAAGGAACCATTTCCCTGTGAACTATTTCACATGTTCACGCTAAAATATTAGTCTGGCTGGGGGACTTTAAACAGGGAGGATACCAGTCTTAATTCCCCTTGCTAAAGAAGTAGCAAAGGTTGAGTGCAAAGGGCATCCGCTCGATAAATTTGTAGGCAAAACCAAATATCAGCCCAAAGCATTGGTTCCCAACCTGGGGGTATTTACCCCCGAGGGGTAAAATACACTTTTTCGAGGGGTAAAAAAAACTAAGCGCTAAGTGAAAAAAAAATACAAAAGATATAAAAAAAAGATGGGATGAAGGAAATTTATGTGACGATGTGAACGGACCCTTAAAACCTCGATATAAAACCTCTGAGATGGGCACTATGCGTTGTTACAGTTCTCTCTATCGAACTTTTCTTAATTAGACTTACTTTATCATGGACACTCGTTGCTATCTTGAAAGCCCAGAACTTTTCTTTTTAATCCAATCTTCAGGAAGAGCTTTTTTGACCGATTTCATTGTGCAAAAAGAGTCCAACTCAAGTGATTTCAACTGACGACTTCCAGATTCCAGAAGTGCTAGACCATTTTATTCGACGGCAAAGCCACACGTTTCTTCCACGGCTTGGCTCAGCTTATCGTAGAGTTTCTGATAGGAGTCTTACACCCATATTTATGAACAAAATGCTGGCTCTTAAGTTCGTGCTAAGCATAGTCTCAAGGCATTTGATTGGTCAATTTTGACTTGAGACTGATCTAAGAACGATCATTCTTGTTCATAAATACGAGTGATAGTTTGGCAGATCAATCCGATATAAACAGGTGAGTCTACAGGGTGTGTCAATCCGATATAAACAGGTGAGTCTACAGGGTGTTGAAAAGTTCCGTTGTTACAGTTCTCTCTATCGAACTTTTTTTTTAATCCAATCTTCAGGAAGAGCTTTTTTTCGACCGATTTGATTGTGCAAAAAGAGTCCAACTCAAGTGATTTCAACTGACGACTTCCAGATTCCAGAAGTGCTAGACCATTTCATTCGACGGCAAAGCCACACGTTTCTTCCACAGCTTGGCTCAGCTTATCGTAGAGTTTCTGATAGGAGTCATAGTTGGGCAGATCAATCCGATATAAACAGGTGAGTCTACAGGGTGTGTCAATCCGATATAAACAGGTGAGTCTACAGGGTGTTGAAAAGTTCCATTAGAGAGAATGCTTAGTGGACCTGAAAAGTGTATTGGGGACTTTTATGAGGTAAAAAACTGATTTTACGGGTTGATTTCTTATGGGGCACTTTTAGGTTGAACACCCTGCATAGGATTGCATTCATTACAGATTTTATTTTGCAGGGTCCAACTCACGTGATTTCAAATTTTCAACTCACGACTCTCAGCTTCCAGAGATGCTAGCCCATTTTATTTCACGACTTAAAGAGGTGCTAGCCCATTTTATTTCACGACTTAAAGAGGTGCTAGCCCATTTTATTTCACGACTTAAAGAGGTGCTAGCCCATTTCATTCGACGGCAAAGCCACACGTTTCTTCCACGGCTTGGCTCAGCTTATCGTAGAGTTTCTGGTAGGAGTCATAGTTGGGCAGGTCAATCCGATATAGGGTTGCATTTATTACAGATTTTATTTTGCAGGGTCCAACTCACGTGATTTCAAATTTTCAACTCACGACTCTCAGCTTCCAGAGATGCTAGCCCATTTTATTTCACGACTTAAAGAGGTGCTAGCCCATTTTATTCGACGGCAAAGCCACACGTTTCTTCCACGGCTTGGCTCAGCTTGTCGTAGAGTTTCTGATAGGAGTCATAGTTGGGCAGGTCAATCCGATTGAAGCAGGTGTGAGCCTTGGGCAGATTGTCCGAGGGCGAGTCGGTGGCATGGATGGTGAATAGGCGCGGACCAGCAGCCCCTGTCGAACCTGAGGGGAGAAAGAGAAGCATTTATTAAGTAGTTGAAAGGTGCGAGGAAATGTGGGGGAAAACATCTCCCTAAAAGATAGATGGTAGTCGTTGATATCTCCCAAAAATAAAGTTGATAAGTACTTTGGAACTTTGAATTACTTTGAAAAAAAAAATCCTGCAATATCATCTGCTTGTTTGCTTCTTCTTCTTTTTTTTTTTTTTTTCATCAGGGCAGGTCAATCCGATTGAAGCAGGTGTGAGCCTTGGGCAGATTGTCCGAGGGCGAGTCGGTGGCATGGATGGTGAATAGGCGCGGACCAGCAGCCCCTGTCGAACCTGTGGGGAGAAAGGAGAAGCATTCATTAAGTAGTTGAAAGGTGCGAGGAAATATGGGGGAAAACATCTCCCTAAAAGATAGATGGTAGTAGTTGATATTTCCCAAAAATAAAGTTGATAAGTACTTTGGAACTTTGAATTACTTTGAAGACAAAAAAAATCCTGCGATACATTACTTAATTTATGTATTTGCCAAAAAAGGAACAAGCATCCCCTTTTCAATTAATTTATGTATTTGCCAAAAAAGGAACAAGCATCCCCTTTTCAATTACGCCAAAACTTCCCTATGAATCGGCAAAAAGACTAATCTAAATTCAAGATCAAACACAACAAAAGATTGCGTAACGAGGGACAAGGAAAAAAGTGGCAGCAAATACTTAACACCCATGACATCATCCCTAATCTACCGAGAAAGGCCGCTGTTGCTCATTTTCGACTGCTCACTGGGCATGACTGTTTGGCTGAACATCTCCACCGCTTTGGTCTAAAAACTTCTCCTATTTGTTCCTTATGTTCCTTAAACAGTCCTATGAACTCAGTTCACCTGAACTCCTGTCCTGCCTTGGAAGCCAGCAATGACATTGTAGGTAAATATTGGGAAGCCAGAGGTAAAATGACCTAGTAGTCAAATAACCCGACATTTGCAAACAACAACAACAACATTGCAATAGTCTAGCTCTCATCTCTTCACTATACGATTCCACTATCTGCCAGAACCATTTCACTACGGGCGTATCCGAGGTACAATGCTGAGAAAGTAGAAAAAATAGGTGCCAAATATTAGAAAATTGCTGAGAAAATAGAAAAAAAAAACAGATGCCGAAAACCGCTGAGGAAATAGATAAAATAGATACCAAATATTAGAAAACTTCTTTCATTTTACGGACAAAATAATAATAATAATGATAATATAAAAAAAGGTCAGTGAGATTCAATCAGTTGACTAATGGAAAAACCCTTTTTTCTCTCACCTTGAGTCGGGTGTGTTGCTTCCAGTCGTGAATATCAATCGAGGTCAGACCGCCAATAACCAACTCGAGTTCCCGCTCATCAAATGGTCGCAACAAATGTATGGGTACAATCTCTGTGAAGCCTTTCTGTAGAGCGAGGAATTGCTGCTCTATACCTCGCATGAATCTCCAGTTCACATACAGCCTGGAATTCAATCAGTAATATATTAATAAATGCTATTTCTCGTTATTCTTCTTCTTTTTCTTCGCCTTTTCGCTTTTCCCGTATGTAGACGGGGTCGGCGTTGTTCATCAGCCTTAGGGTTATCGTTTTTGGGCTGACATTTGGTTTTGGCAACAAAATTTTACGAGCGGAAGCCCTTCGCATTTCGCACTCGAGTTGAAGTTAAGTTTTGTCTGTTTTCTTACTTTTACCTATCACTTTCCTACGTAGTTTCAAGATATTATCAAGACTTGTGTGTTTTACAATTTTTTGTCAAATTGATAAACATTAAATTAACATATTGAATTGAATTGAACTTCGCTGTTTCTTTCGCTAGGGACATTTCAGGCTGGTATCCGCAATGTTTAACGTCCCCCAGCCATAACGCTCTTTTCTTCGAATTTTTCTATCACTTACCTGACGTATTCTTTCTTGTTGTCCTCAGTGGCAGTGACCACTACGCCATGGGAGCTGACCAGTAATATATTAATAAATGCTATTTCTCGTTATTCTTCTTCTTTTTCTTCGCCTTTTCGCTTTTCCCGTGTGTAGACGGGGTCGGCGTTGTTCATCAGCCTTAGGGTTATCGTTTTTGGGCTGACCTTTGGTTTTGGCAACAAAATTTTACGAGCGGAAGCCCTTCGCACTTCGCACTCGAGTTGTAGTTAAGTTTTGTCTGTTTTCTTACTTTTACCTATCACTTTCCTATGTAGTTTCAAGATATTATCAAGACTTGTGTTTTATAATTTTTTGTCAAATTGATAAACATTAAATAAACATATTGAATTGAACTTCGCTGTTTCTTTCGCTAGGGAAATTTCAGGCTGGTATCCTCAATGTTTAACGTCCCCCAGCCATAACGCTCTTTTCTTCGAATTTTTCTATCACTTACCTGACGTATTCTTTCTTGTTGTCCTCAGTGACTTGAATATCTTTCCCTCCGCCCTTGAGTTCATGGACTTTGAGTACTCCGAAGCTGTTCACTTCCACAGCAAACGTTGTGTCTAGAACATCATTCGATAGTGTGTTTTCTCTGTGGAAAAAAATATACATAGTTATGTATGTGTCGGAGAATACATGTTCCATGTTCAATGTCTATGTAACTATGTACTAGGGAAAATATGTATTCTTAATCAAGCGTGTGGAGACGCGAGAACGTCAAGAGGGATTGGATTAGGCATCGAAAACCGATATATGTACCTGTACCTTTTCTTCTGTCATTTTCTACTACCACCTATTAATTTACATCTACATTTCCTTTTTTTTTTTTTTTTCAAGTTAAGCAAGGTCTTTTTTACTGAATTGTTACTGATGCAATACATGTATTATTCTTTAACCCATCAAATATACGAGACCTTGTTTAGACTGCTGGGGTAAAGGGACTTTTCAGTCATATTCGGGTAGGATAAACAAGGTATATATATTCTATTGTATTCTACCTGTATCGATATATTTTTTTTTACCGATATATCGAAGTCTATTTATACCGATATACCTGCCTCGGTGGTGTAGTGGTCAAGGCGCTCGACCGGTAAACAGGAGGGCGTGGGTTCAATCCCAGCCGAGGTAGGGAATTTTATCCTCAATTTAATTTGAGAATTTGACCACAATAATAGTAGTAGCCTACTGCTGGAGTAAAGGGACTTTTCAGTCCTATGCGAGCAGTATAAATAAGCACTATTATTTTAAGCATACTTAAATGCTTGTGACAAAAGTCCCTTTTCCCGACGAATACAGCTCGATAAATTTTGTGGCCAGGCTTGACCTCGAACCACCAACCTTTGGATCCAAATTCCAGGTTGATAAACTAGTCTCTACACTTACAAGATCCACGTTAGACTCCGATGTAGCTCGGGATCTACACCCTCAATATCCTCCAGGGTGATGGGTTTGTTCAGTAACATCTTGTAGAAGGGTGTGGTGACTCGGGATCTACACCCTCAATATCCTCCAGGGTGATGGGTTTGTTCAGTAACATCTTGTAGAAGGGTGTGGTGAAGCCACCGTCTATGTAGTGGCCATGAAACACTGCTATGCCGATGATACGGCCCGCGAAGTGAAAGTAGGACAAGTGTTCCTGTGAAAAGAGATCGGTGAAACATCTGCATAAAACAGTGAAACACGTGAGTGGAAATTTGCTTGATAAAAATTCTGAATTTAATATTTGTAACTTGGAAAAAAAAAATAATAGTAATAACAGTAAACAACGAGTTGCATTTTAAAAAATACATGTCATTACTCAGGTTTTTTTATACCTTGGGATTTCAACCTGCTCCTCAATTGTCCTCACGAGGCTGTTGAGATCACCCCGCAATGGTGGCGCATGTTGTCCCAGGTGGTCACCCATTCACATACCAACCACGCACAACTTTTTTTTCAAGAGGTTTGATAGAGGAAACTGTAACTGCCAAAGTCTTACTGTCCCAAAATCGAAGAGAGAAGGAAGACAGGATGGAAGAAAGCCAGTCATTCCGAGAGTGAACATTATCCGTACAGGATAAAATCCACCACGGGCAGGAATCGAACCTGCGGCCTAGCGCTTACAAGGCAAAGGCGCTACCAACCAAGCTAAATAACCTGGCTTACCAGTTTAACACTTACCGGGTTAACTCCCGACACTCGTTGCTATCTTGAAAGCCTCCTTTTCTTTTTAATCCAATCTTCAGGAAGAGCTTTTTTTGACCGATTTCATTGTGCAAAAAGAGTCCAACTCAAGTGATGTCAACTGACGACTCCCAGATTCCAGAAGTGCTAGACCATTTTATTCGACGGCAAAGCCACACGTTTCTTCCACGGCTTGGCTCAGCTTATCGTAGAGTTTCTAGGAGAAAGCCAGTCATTCCTAGACTGAACATTATCGGATAAAATCCACAACGGGCAGGAATCGAACCCGCGGCCTAGCGCTTACAAGGCAAAGGCGCTACCAACCAAGCTAAATAACCTGGCTTACCAGTTTAACACTTACCGGGTTAACTCCCGAGTCCGGATTAATCTGGAGCGTGTAGTTATCTTCGCGGGAGTACTGGAACAGTCCATACTGCGGGTTCAGCATCTCATGGGATAGCAGATAGAGCCACTCCCTCGCCACGCCCCCATAGTCTAGCCCCTCCTCTGCGCGAAACTTCACCATAAGTCTCTTGCGCATCTCCTTGGGCCGCATCTTCATTATAAGGCGTTCAAAAGTTCCATTAGAGAGAATGCTTAGTGGACCTGAAAAGTGTATTGGGGACTTTTATGAGGTAAAAAACTGATTTTACGGGTTGATTTCTTATGGGGCACTTTTAGGTTAAACACCCAGTATAGGGTTGCATTCATTACAGATTTTATTTTGCAGGGTCCAACTCACGTGATTTGAAATTTTCAACTCACGACTCTCAGCTTCCAGAGATGCTAGCCCATTTTATTTCACGACTTAAAGAGGTGCTAGCCCATTTTATTTCACGACTTAAAGAGGTGCTAGCCCATTTTATTTCACGACTTAAAGAGGTGCTAGCCCATTTTATTTCACGACTTTTAAAGAGGTGCTAGCCCATTTTATTCGACGGCAAAGCCACACGTTTCTTCCACGGCTTGGCTCAGCTTATCGTAGAGTTTCTGATAGATCTCATTAGGGTTTCTAGAAATAACCTACATTCTAGAATTTTTTCCAAAAATTTTAGACCTAAATTCATCCTGTACTAGATATCACTAACTCTAGCAATTAGATCAAAAAAAGTCTTGGAACTCAAAAGGCTCATCACTGTATGGCATTGGTTCCCAACCTGGGGGTATTTACCCCCCGAGGGGTAAAATACACTTTTTCGAGGGGTAAAAAGAACTAAGCGCTAAGTCATTGGTTCCCAACCTGGGGGTATTTACCCCCCGAGGGGTAAAATACACTTTTTCGAGGGGTAAAAAGAACTAAGCGCTAAGTGAAAAAAATACAATACAAAAGATATAGAAAAAAAAGATGGGATGAAGGAAATTTATGTGACGATGTGAACGGACCCTTAAAACCTCGATATAAAACCTCTGAGATGGGCACTATGTGCTTTTGTTCTACTTATTGAAAATATGTTAAATTTAATAAATAAATTTAAAAAAAAAAAATAAATCTACTGACCAACTGGTGGCAACTGGGTACAATTTCAACATGTACTTGTTCTTTCCCTATCTATAGCTATTTCTAAGCTTTACTTTTTAGGTGGGGGGGTAATGGCTAAATTTGAGCTTAAAAAGGGGTATTTGTCTAAAAAAGGTTGGGAACCACTGGTCTACAGGGTGTTCAAAAGTTCCATTAGAGAGAATGCTTAGTGGACCTGAAAAGTGTATTGGGGACTTTTATGAGGTAAAAAACTGACTTCAATATGTACTTGTTCTTTCCCTATCTATAGCTATTTCTAAGCTTTACTTTTTAGGGGGGGGGGTAATGGCTAAATTTGAGCTTAAAAAGGGGTATTTGTCTAAAAAAGGTTGGGAACCACTGGCCCAAAGCAATCACCATATTAGGGCTGATTGAGAGGCTGACGAAAAATGCCGACCCCGTCTGAACACGGGAAAAGGCAAAGAAAAAGAATGATGTTGCTAGAACATTGTCACCTAATAAAGTGCCATCCACACTGTTAACATCTGTAGCAAGACTATCAAGCATGGCCATGTTATCTTGTGTTTGGATTCCAAAAGTCCTGATATCTACTCCCTGTTATGGTAATAATCCCCTGAATTCCCATTCTTAAGGTGCTTTAAGTGGACTTGGAAAAATGGAAATTTGGACTTTTAATTCCGAAATTTGGGCGCTGAGGATATTGTATATATGGTGTTTAAATAATTTTCTTTCTTTTTTAGATTTTTGATATAAGCAAAACCAAATAAAGGCTTACTGTCCAGGATTACCAACACATCTACATTTTGTCTAATTTATTTATGACTTCAAATTCCTCAAAAATCACTGATTTATGAGGGATCCATCTCGAGCATTGGATTGAATAAATCATATCGAAAGAAATAGCGAATCTATCTTTTTCTTCTTTTTACTTTCCTTATTTTATGATAAAGCTAGCAGTGATGTCTCAATTAACCCAGGTACGATTGGAGATAGATCCACTAATAAATCTACTCAGGTAATGTAACTAAACGTCCAACAAATACTCCTAGTGGATAAACCATTCACGAGATAATGTAACCTAGTGGACAATCCGCAAGATTGCAAAGTATGGACCAATTTCGATAGAGACAATTTATCGACCAGGCTGTAAAGGAGGAGATTTATTCGACCAATAGGAACGCTGTGAATTGTTACCGATAATCGAGTGTCGACAGCGATTTACTCGAACGACAAAGCCAGGCAATCCATTATTTAATATTTACTTATTTATGTATTTTTTTACATAACTTTTATTACATTATTACTTTGCCTAGATTATTCAGATTTTAGATCTTGTGCGAGCTTTCCTATTTTTTTTTTCTTTTTTTTATATGAATTTATATTTCGGTATGTAGGTATTTGAGATTGAGATTTTAAATTCTTTTTTTGTATGTTGTGTGGCTCAAATAAAATTCACGGGCCTTTAGGATCGAACTTCTTGGAGTCTCTTTATCTGAGGAAGTTCTACATTCCAGTGGACCCTATTTCTGTGAAGACTTTGTTTGAAAAGATTGTATCTCCATGCCTATCCGAGAACGGCAAAGGTTCACAAAAATTTCCTGTCCAGAATTCGAACCCCTTACCTTCGGGTTGCGAGTTAGGGCCATAAACCACTCGGCCACAGAGGTAGACCCACTGAACCACTAACCATTCCCTTCCTTCCCCTTATATTGGTAGATAGGCTTTTTTTTTATTCAATCAATAGGTATTTTATTTCAGTCTAGTTTACCTGTTGATTATTGTTTTTACTTTCCTTATCCTATAGGAAGGAAAGTAATGTAATCGGGTCAAATTTTCGATGGTCAGTTTTTAGTGTCAAAACACGTTATTCAATCAATAGGTATTTTATTTCAGTCTAGTTTACCTGTTGATTATTGTTTTTTCTTTTTATTTTGTATTTGTAAATTTTACTTCAATAAATGAATGACCTGGTCGATTCAGCTTGCGCTGCCAAGACCCTTTGTTATGGTCAAGATATTAACCCCCACTAATTGAAGATTTTCATCCTACGTCACTGGAATCTCATATCAGATCTTTATCAATATTAATCAATTGAGCAATTTACATACATTACAAAGTCTACTCATCCTTCTGCACGGTCTTGGCAATGAAAACATATCTACTCTCGCACCTGTTGCTATCTCGGGTCATAATGTGAACCAGAATCTCTAGAATCCAGTTCAGTTTAATTAAATCATTAATATGTTTGGACCCGGGAGATTCTTGCGGATACTTTGTGTACAAATCTAGATAAGCCCTCTTTAATATTTATATTTTATCACCATGATTACACCTGAAAGTTCACAAGTTATTCTATTCAATTCTTCGTTGAAGACACCAAAGGGAACCTTTCTTGAGTCCAAAGAACTTAAGGACACCTTAATTCTTGCGTCGAAAGACTGCACCAGTAGTATAATGCCGGAAAAGACAGTTTTAAAGCCTTGTACAGACAGTGCGAGGCTGCTCGCTTCGAATGCCTCGCTACATCTGCCTCAGGTCAGGCAAACGCGGAACGACGAAAAGATACGATATGATTCCTGTAGGAGGAGACATTTAATTTACAATGGGATATATAGCCACGCCCCCGTAGTCTAGCCCCTCCTCTGCGCGAAACTTCACCATAAGTCTCTTGCGCATCTCCTTGGGCCGCATCTTCATTATAATACGATATGATTCCCGTAGGAGGAGACATTTAATTTACAATGGGATATATATAGCCACGCCCCCGTAGTCTAGCCCCTCCTCTGCGCGAAACTTCACCATAAGTCTCTTGCGCATCTCCTTGGGCCGCATCTTCATTATAATACGATATGATTCCCGTAGGAGGAGACATTTAATTTACAATGGGATATATATAGCCACGCCCCCATAGTCTAGCCCCTCCTCTGCGCGAAACTTCACCATAAGTCTCTTGCGCATCTCCTTGGGCCGCATCTTCATTATAATACGATATGATTCCCGTAGGAGGAATGAAGGGGATTAGAGGCCAAAATTATGATATGGGACTTTAAAGGTGTTTTGAAAGCACGTTTAAAGTCCTGCGGGTGAGAGGAAAAGGATGGAAAGGGAGGAATCATTATAGGTAGGAAGGTACGGGAGAGGCATATTATCAGACGGATATGCTACGACACAGACCACACAATACTAATGTGGGAGTTATTTAATGGCTACGAAATAAAAACTACGATGAAATATCCATTAAGGAGAAAAAAAAAAAAAAAAAAAAAAAAAAAAAAAAAAGGATGGAGAAGGGAGGAATCATTAGATAGGAGGGTATAGGAGAGGCATATTATCAGACGGATATACTACGGCACAGACCACACAATACTAATGTGGGAGTTATTTAATGGCCAGGAAATAAAAACTACGATGAAATATCCATTAAGTACGAAAGGAGAAAAAAAAAGATCAACAAAATTAGTCTTACGGGAGATGCTTACGGCAAAGAAATGGTATGATATGGGACTTTAAAGGTGTTTTGAAAGCACGTTTAAAGTCCTGAGGGTGAGAGGAAAAGGATGGAGAAGGGAGGAATCATTAGACAGGAAGGTATGGGAGAGGGATAGTATCAGACGGATATGCTACGACACAGACCACACAATACTAATAAATGTAAATGCAGTTTCTTTGTGTTATTATGTCACAACTTTGGTGCTCACTGCAGCATTGTAGGATTTTTCCAATATCTCAATATATCAGGTTACTATTGTTATAATTACCTGAGTGGTAAAGCAGGACTACTAGTGTTATTGTTGACATGAGAGTTATTCAGGATCAGGTTACTATTGGATCCTGGGGATGTAGGTGATCCCGCATCATCCGAGGATGGGGATGTGGGCGGGGTTAAGATTTGTGGTCTGCAAGAAAGAGAAGCAAGCGTAGGAGTGCACAGTTAGTAGGTTTCCAGTGTCCACAACGGAGTCCCGACCCTCGACCATAGCCTCGTAGATTTCAGCTTAACACCATACACAACAAGCTGGGTCCGTCCCTCCGGGAATTTTTTAGCCCCTAGTTTATTCGATCGTGGTTAGAGAAAATCAGTACCTATGTACCTACCTAATTTGTTTAAAATTCAGTTTATTATTATTCTTGATTAGGATTTTACTTTCATGTAATGATTCAAAATCAAGACTACAGCCCGTTCTCCCTTTATTCCCAATATAATGTTTAAGACACCCATCCATTTTTTGGCCTTGCTCGGCGTAGCTTAACACAGGTGACGCTAAAACCGGTCTTAAAATAACGACTGAAGTGTTATATAAAACTTTCTCGCTTTGAGTTTATAGGTCGTTGCGACAAATTTCGAGATGAAAGCTCATTTGTGTGAGAAAATGTGAAAAGAATCCCCCAAAAACCAGTTTTTTGGCTTTTAGGCGTTATGGTTCTCTGGACAAAATTTGCATATGGTTCTCTGGACAAAATGGAAGTAGATTCTACGAATCTACTTCCATAGCAGCTAGTTCCAACCCAAGGGAAAACGAAAAAAAAAAAAAAAAAAAAAAAAATGTT
>NW_007378137.1:103339-116322 GCF_000475195.1 Diaphorina citri
TACAATAAATAAACCAAGTACTACTAACAAAAAAACTCTCTGAAAACTTCAAATCCGAACTACTTCATAGATCTTTTATTCACTAGTTTTCACTTACTTGGCGAAAAACGTCCTTTCCAATTGTATGCTAAACAGTGGAGAAATTAAAACCGTTCAAAAAATAGAGCATAATAAGTTCATAACAAAGACAGACTGAAATATAATTCCTGACCAACCTCTGTGGCCGAGTAGTCTCACTGCCTATCAACCCGGAGTTGCCGGGTTCCAACCCCGGTCAGGGCGGAAATTTTCTAACCAAACTTTTCCAGTTCTTGGATAGGCATGGATGTAAAAGATTGCAGGATCTTTCCTAAACTATGCAGATTCGGTGTGTTCTTGTTATAATACTCTTATTGTTGTTACATATAATCTAATATATAAAAACGAATGTGTGTGTGTTTGTTTGAACTTTATGCCTGGCCAAACCGCTCATCCGATTGCTATGAAACTTTGTCAACTTATTGCTTGCACTCCCGTGAAGGTTATAGGCTATTTTCCGGTTCGTTTTTGTTAAACTATACGCCGAGCGAGACCACTAAATGGGTGAGTGACATGAACGGCCATGCCTTTAAGGACTTACTAGCAGAGGATTTCGGCTAGTGAAGTTATAAAACATAACATATTATTGTTATAATAAATTAATAAATATTTACAATTTACAAAAAATTAAATGGTTATACAGGGTGGGCACACTTACTTGACAAGATTCTGTATAATGGCGGGCGTGAGGCGAGGGTCCGTGAACTGCGTGGTCCGATTGTTATGATCCACATAGCCCAGCACCTAAATGGGGAGTACAGTGTCTCTTCTCGCCTATCTGATGAAGATTACTAAAGACCCGTTCCCACATCTCGTGAGGTTCATCCGATTTGTTCCCACTACATACGACAAGATTTTTTTTTTTATTTTTTTTTTTTCCAAGAGGTTTGACAGAGAGAACTGTAACTGCTATGGTCTTATCGTCCCGAAATCGAAGAGAGAAGAAAGACAGGATAGGAGAAAGCCAGCTTTAACAGACCATGAGATACACAATAGGGCTGCCTGGAAGAGACTGACAAGAAACGCTGACCCTATGTAAATAGGAAAAGACTAGGAAGAAGAAGATACAGGGTGGCACACTTACTTGACAAGATTCTGTATAATGGCGGGCGTGAGGCGAGGGTCCGTGAACTGCGTGGTCCGATTGTTATGATCCACATAGTAGTAGCGACCCGAAGCGGTCTGTCTCACTTCCCAGCCGGGGGGAAGGTTGCCCAATTCGGTCGCCTGCTCAGGCCGGAGCTCCTTGGGAATGCGGGGATCATGCCATGTACTAACACCTGAGGGAGAAATGAGGTTGGTATTAAAACAATAATCAAACTAGTAGCCCACCTCTGTGGCCGAGTGGTCAAGACCACTGACTCTCATAGACCACTGGAGGTGCTGGGTTCAAATCCCCGCCAGGGCGGAAATTTTCTGACCAAAATTTTCCGTTCCTGGATAGGCATGAATGTAAAAGAATGTGCCTTGAAATAATGCGAAAGAAGTAAAAATAAAAAAAAATAAAAATCTGCCCGCTCATAAAAACCTTTCCTTTGCACTTCGCTAAAGTTATAACGTAATATTACAGAAAAAAAACTCATAAAAAACGTTGTTGTGATGTCAATTTTTTTCAAAGAAATGTCATATTGTTTTTGGGAGAGCAGACTTGATTTTTTCGCTTTCAAAAGTAGAAACTAGGAAAAGTGAGCATTTTCAAGGGGCTTGTTGTGAAAAATAAGACCTCACCTGTGGGTAAATGATAGAAGTACACCTGTCCTTGCTGTGTGGTGCGTATTTCATATCCATGGGGCAGGTCCGGGGGTTGTTGGAGCAGACTGTTACCGCCTGAACATTTCTTACTGGCACCACGTTTGCGAGGCTGCTGAACCAGAAGACGGTGATTGTGCTGCTGGTCCTCGGTACGCGATCTGAAACATGAGTAGGGACACGGTTAGCCCAGCGGTAACGTGCTTGCTTGCCATGCAGAAGGTCCCGCGTTCGATGCCCACCATCGACAAAAAATGGTACTCGTTTTTCGGTTGCAAATATTTCAACGGGTTAGTTTCTGGTGTTCTTTTGGTGACACAGCACCTGAATGGGAAGTATTATGACTCTTATCGCCCATCTGATGAGGGACATACTACGGGATGGGCATGCTACGACACAGACCATATGCGTCTAATGTAGCAGTTGTGTAAAGCAGGACTACTAGTGTTATTGTTGACATGAGAGTTATTCAGGATCAGGTTACTATTGTTATAATTACCTGAGTGGTAAAGCAGGACTACTAGTGTTATTGTTGTTGACATGAGAGTTATTTAGGATCAGGTTACTATTGTTATAATTACCTGAGTGGTAAAGCAGGACTACTAGTGTTATTGTTGACATTTTTAATTGTGTTAAGCATACTCTAATGCTTGGCACAAATATCGTTCCCTAATTGTTACACCAAGATAAATTTCATGATTTGACTTGGGATCGAACCACCAACCTCCAGATCCAAAGTCCAACGCGTTAACCACTACACCACTGAGGTTGGTCGAGAAGAAGAAATTCAAAATATGTCATCAAAATTCAAAGTCAAGCGATACATCTAGTGATGAAACAACAGCATCTTTTTATTACTATTGTAATGATAAAGGAAGGACGGACTAAAAATGAACGAACTAGATAAGCTAAATTCCTGTCTCCTGTCGCGTAAAATGTTGATCATGCTTGCTTGCTCTATTTTTACTTTCTATTACCCTTATTTATGTTACTTTTTGTCGCAGCCGTTTTTCGGTACTTTTTTTTTTTCCAACAACCACTCTCAATTTTTCTGAACAACATAAGGGTATTTTTTTTTTTTTTTTTTTTTTTTCAATAACATCCCTTTTCGCATGTGGCCTGCGGCCGACAAGGCCATCACTTTTGGAAACTCTACGATCTTAAGTGTCTCGCGATCTTAAGTCACTCGCTGAGATTCTCGAAGGAAAATGAATTATATTTTATCAGCTGACGGATTTATAAATTAAGCTAAAAGCCTAAAAGGCAGATATGACTTATCAGTGACCTACCATAAACCATGGTCCATTTTGACTCTAATATAGCCTATACCCTCAATCATCTACCAATGCCGAAACCACCGTCGACAAACAGCAAAATAACAAAAATCAAAAATGTCCGATCAATTTAGGTTTTCTTGTACTCATAGCAAGCAAGTCAGCCTAGTTAGTAGCGCGTCTGTCTTATAAACGCTAAGCCGCGGGTTCGATTCCCGCCCGGGGAGGATTTTATCCTTATCGGATAATGTTCGTCTTCCTTCTCTCTTCGATTTCGGAACGATAAGACCTTAGCAGTTACAGTTCCCTCTATCAAACATCTTTAAAAAAAATCTCTTGCACTCATAATATCGAATATGAAGGAGCAGGCACGAAAATACGATAGCACTTTCTTAAAGAAATTTAGCTTACAGAAAAATCATAAATATACTATAGTCATACACTTGACGGAATTCAGCTAGTAAAAATGGAAAATATCACAACTAGAGAGCAGCACTGTCCAGTACATGGGAGGGGGTTTTTGTTACCGCGATCCGCCACTGCAATAAAATCAAGAACGCTACACCATTTTGTGGGATTTTTTTTATGAACGAGGGACTTTTGCAAAGGGAATTTATTTCATGGGATTTTTTTGCCATGCAGCATGTCCCAGGTTCGATTCCCATAGTGAACAAAACATAGCCTCCCCTTAACTATACCCTCAATCATCTACCAATGCCGAAACCACCGTCGACAACAGCAACAAAAATGTCCGATCAATTTAGGTTTTCTTGTACTCATAGCAAGCAAGTCAGCCTAGTTAGTAGCGCGTCTGCTTTATAAGCGCTAAGCCGCGGGTTCGATTCCCGCCCGGGGAGGATTTTATCCTTATCGGATAATGTTCGTCTTCCTTCTCTCTTCGATTTCGGAACAAATTTAGCGTAGTGCATTGAGCAGGGAACGAAATTTGTAACAAGCATTTATGCTTAACACAATTACCTTCTCTCTCTCTCTTTTTTAGATTTTCTTTCACTCAAGATGGAAGAGTCGAAAGGAGGAGGTGGGAGTTCTCGCACCCGTGAGGACATGGAGTTAGGCGAACGAGAAGAAGAAATGGAGCTGGGAGATTCGGACGAGGAAGAAGAGGAAGAGGAGGAGGAAAGTGAAGAGGAGGAGGAGAGCGAAGAAGAGGAGGAGACAACGGAGGAGTCGAGTGGAGAGGTGGAGGAGGACGAGATGTCTCGGGACACGACAAGTCCGCTGACACTGTCCTCGTCATCACGTGAGTATAGTGAATAGTGATACAAGTCAGAAAAATCTAAGGTCTAAAAAAGGGTGCACCCATCTAATATTTAAAGTTTTAAAGCAACCTCCGTGGCCGAGTGGGTATCACACCAGGCTTGCACTCTGGAGATCTCGGGTTCGATTCCCGGTGGGGTCGGAATTTTTTCGCCTCTGCAAGGTCTAAAAAAGGGTGCACCCATCTAATATTTAAAGTTTTAAAGCAAACTCCGTGGCCGAGTGGGTATCACACCAGGCTTGCACTCTGGAGATCTCGGGTTCGATTCCCGGTGGGGTCGGAATTTTTTCGCCTCTGTGCTTGGAGTTCGGGGTGAAGTCAGCCTCGTGAGGACAATTGAGTAGCTACTTTAACCGAGTAGCAACTAGTGGCAGCATTACCAGTGTACAAAGATTATTGAAATATGGAAATTGATTGCAAAGGAGGCACTTAATAATTCTGTGATATCCACAAAAATTGTGAAAAAGCTCTGCTTTACCACAAATAATTCGTGATTTGAACTAAACATCTGTGTCTGACTTATTTCATTATCTATTTAAGCTCAATACGAAGGCCTGGCCTCCACGCTGCACGCGATGGCCACAGCCTCCACGGCCGCTAGCTCGAGTGGCAAACCCCTTACCCTCAATTTGAAACGAGGCCGTGGCCGACCCTCCAGCAAAACGGCCTCCCCGCAAACCATCACCCCGCCTGCCTCGCGCTCCCCGGTGTGCCAGTCCCCGAGTAGGCCACAGACAGGACAGTCCCCCAGCCATCAGCTGCCCGCGGCCTTGAGGCCTCCCCCGCCCCAGTCCAACCTGATGCAGAAGAAACCCCTAGGACTGCGCCTGAAAAAGTATAAAGGGTAAGGGAAAGCAGCTGAACTCCGCACACAAAATGCCCACCCGTGTAGGGGCAAACAACCGTAAAAGTTGGGTTAACCTTATATGCATTTACTAAGGGGAAAGCAACAAAACGCATGCATGTACCCTGCAAGGGGCAGGAATCAGTGAATTAAAATCAAAAGTTCCATCAACAAAATTAACGCGTGCCGGAAGGCGTATGAACGTCAAAAGAAGCTTCGCCCGCCCTACCTATACTACCACGGAATGGAACAAAACATTTTTGCACTTATGTGTTTTGATTGCTCTACTCTCTAGTGAATTTAGAGGTTTCGTGTACATACTGTTGATCCAGCGCCTATATTTCCCTTAGGCCGCCGGGGGCCACAAAGTAAGTTCAAACTCGTTTTAAGTTTAACTTTCGGATTCTGTACTGTAAAAAGATCGTGTGCTATTCACTATCCATAGCTGGAGAATAAGGTGCTATCTGGGCTAATTGGTCCTTGATCAAATTTTCGAAATTTTACTTCAAAGATTGCTTCCGCACCTTGAATGCATAAGTTCTCAATGGATCACTGATGTTAAGCAACGTTGCGCTTGGTTGGTATCCGGATGTATAACTTTTTGCCCAGCCCGTCTTTAGCACTCGATTCACTTTTGATATCTACTGACCTCTATCATCTACTGCCAGCTAAAAAAAAATCTTCAATAGGTTGTTGGCGTGAAGATGTGTGACGTCAGATTTAACGCAGTTGCTAATTTCGTCCGCTAGGTAGCGCCAGTAGGTATGCAACCGCGCTAGCGGAGGAGCAGAAAGAACTGCGCAAAAACGTATGCGCACAAACACATTAATGCATTGCCTGCAAGGGAGCTTTGCTCGGGACATTTGATGTGACGTCATCGCCTACGGGAGCGCACTTTTGATATCTACTGACCTCTATCATCTACTGCCAGCTAAAAAAAAATCTTCAATAGGTTGTTGGCCAAATTTCAGCTGGCCACGGACACATGACATTCAAAGTCGCGCCCCTTTTAAAATAAATTTATTAAATCAGCTGGCCAAGATGAGGGATATTTTGTAATCCTTGATCGATATGTGGGACTTTTTATTTTCAAACCTTTCCCTCGTTCTTGATATTTTCAGAGTAAACAAAAAACAGCTGATTATTACATGAAGAATCAATCAGTGCTGCCACACTAATTACCATTACCAAGGTCTAGGCTAGGGTTAATGGTCCATGGTCTATGGTCTAGGCTAGGGTTAATGGTCCATGGTCCAAGGTCTAGGCAATGGTCCAGTTAAATTCCCCAAGAGATTGGTAAGTTTTCCAAATTTTCATCCATCTCTATGGTATCAAACTTTTCCATCCACCATGGGTAATTTTTATTTACCTACTCACAAACCATCTTCTTGTAGCGGCCAGTTTTACGTCCTAATTACCATTAAAAATAATTATTGGTTAATTATTTCTTTAATTTTAAGGTGTTTTTCGTTTAAAATCGATTAATTTTCAAGAACAATTTCGTTTTAAACTCAAAATCTTGTCTGAAATCATTCAATAAATCATTTTTATCTTCTCCGGAACTCCACAAGAAATTGATACAAATATTCATGTTCGTTTTGTCTGGAAGAAAAGCTTACCTGAAATTATAAGCGTCAAATGAAAATGGTGGAGTCTCCATTTGGGAAGCCAAAATGTCTGTTTTTCTTGTATAGTTATTTAATAAAATTTTATATTAAAATAGATCATTTTCAACATATTTTATATGTTTCTGATTGTGCAATTTAAGTTTATAATGTGTCATGATTTAAATTCCATGTGTCAGTTTTTTCACCACCACCCCGTATATTATTAAGGAATAAGCATGGAGGCCTATGTGCAGATACTAGAAGATAGATTTTATGTTATGTTGTCGTCTATTCGGTTCTGCTTTCACTTTCAGCATCATTGCAGCAAATCAAACAATGTGTCGGTATGAGATTTTCCTAGACTGCACCACCCGAACACCAAACCAAGTACCTAACTGGAGAACAAGAATCAATCGCCAGACTAATCAGTCTAAACTCGAAACAAATTAAGGAGCGCGGTAGCGCTCCGCCCCGTTAAGTCAAAAAAGTTTGACCGCGCTACTAGAGATATTATACGCGATCAGATACTACCAGCCTAGTTAGGCAAGTCAGCCACTATCAGGTAGACCTGATAGGTACGGCTGAAAAGGTCCGCCTGTCAGGTCTACTTGATAGTGAGTGGCTGGCCTTAGCTTCGGGGATAGCGTAACTGCCTTGTAAACGCTAGGTCTCGGGTTCGCTTATCATTACCATCGCAGTAGCTCTATTGTGTAAAATCTCTGAACTGCATGTTGACATGAGACTGTGTAAATCGGGGGTTCAGGAGGTACAAAACTTGACTGAGAGGAATTCGATGGGACTGTGGGTCCTGGGGGTTCATGCTTTTTCCGAGTTACATATTCCCAATATCCCAAAATCTCTTAAATTAACTTGAGTAAATACAATGGTGATCTTACCCGTCAATCTTATTTTCATTGCACCATTCCTTCGATTTGTAACTACTGCTGATGTCATGACTACTGTGGGTCCTGGGGGTTCATACTTTTTCCAAGTTACATATTCCCAATATCCCAAAA
The DNA here is from genome assembly GCF_000475195.1 of Diaphorina citri. Taxonomy (NCBI): domain Eukaryota; kingdom Metazoa; phylum Arthropoda; class Insecta; order Hemiptera; family Psyllidae; genus Diaphorina; species Diaphorina citri. The sequence continues at coordinate 111,187 of NW_007378137.1, forward strand.
TCTCTTATATTAATTTGAGTAAATACAATGGTGATCTTACCCGTCAATCTTATTTTCATTGCACCATTCCTTCGATTTGTAACTACTGCTGATGTCATGACTGTTTCAAATGTTCACATTTAAGTCACACAAATTTCAAACTAGTAAGTTTGTTACAATTTTAGATCAGTTAATTTCTTTAGGTAGGACCTCTAAGTTGTTCCCAAAAGCCCAAACCTTGTAATTTTTAGAAATAAACAAACGTAATAATACACTGATGATGGCGTAACAGCCGAAATGGATCCATCTGTAATTTAATAAAAAACAAATACAAATTTAGATCATGCATTGAATTTTGAAACACCTCACTGCACAAGAAGAACAAATCTTTCATTTTTGCTACAAGATTTTGTAATCAAGTTGATGTTTTTATCAAAGGGCCACAGCTATCTCAAAAAGACAGAGATTTTGCGAGAAGAGAACCCATTTTCAAAGGAAAACACCCGGATAACAATAATTGAGAACTTATTCTAATAATAACTTAATTTAAACTAATTAAAAATAAAATGATGATTTAATTAAGAAATTAATAAAGGCACTTGGGAACTTCGGTATTTTGCATGTATTTGCTTGACTGCTAGGGTCAATGGTCCATGGTCTACCGTCGCCGTTGTGGACGCGCACTTGGGCGTTATTATACAGATTAATGAAAATGATAACAATGGTATCCTTAAATTGGTTAACAATGTTAACATGTGCTAAATTGCAGACATTTCCACGGGTTACTTTCTGGTGTTCTCGTGTTGGCGGGTTCGCTTCCCGCCAGGGGCGGATTTAAAACAGATAAGGTTTGTTCTCGGAAGGGCTGGCTTCCTCCTATCCTGCCTTTCTTCGCTTTCGGGAGCAGTTACACTTTCCTCTATCAAAAACATACCTAATTATAGCAGCATTTTTGAATTAAATACATATTTATTTATAGATATATCCATGTTTTTAAAATATCACGTTAAAAAAGTAAAGGTGTGTCCACACATAGTCAACCGGCCGTCAATCGATGTCGACTGAACCGTCCACACTGCCTCGACAACATAGATTCAGGTCATCATTGGACGGTCGATTGACTATGTGTGGACACAGCTTGAGAGGCGATCACGTTAAAAAAGCAGGTAAGAGGTACTTACAGATCATAATGCTGATTCCATTTGGGATCTAGAGTGGCTTTGACTGGTTCTGTACTATGACACTGTCCCGACCCATCCACACTGATCCGGCGGGTTTCCTCCTATCCTGTTTTTCTTCGCTTTCGGGAGCAGTTAAACTTTCCTCTATCAAAAACATACCTAATTATAGCAGTATTTTTGAATTAAATACATATTTATTTATAGATATATCCATGTTTTTAAAATATCACGTTAAAAATTTGACCCGATTACATTACTTTCGTTTTTTATAGGATAAGGAAAGTAAAAAGTAAAGGTGTGTTCAGTTCAGACATAGTCAACCGGGCGTCGATCGCTGTCGACTGAACAGCCCACACTGCCTCGACAACATAGATTCAGGTCATCATTTGACGGCCAATTGACTATGTGTGGACTGTGGACACACCTTAAGAGGCGATCACGTTAAAAAAGCAGGTAAGAGGTACTTACAGATCATAATGCTGATTCCATTTGGGATCTAGCGTGGCTTTGACTGGTTCTGTACTATGACACTGTCCCGACCCATCTACACTGATCTTAGCAAACGGATCTGGTAACCGGAATAAATCCTTGCGAGCTAAATTTCTTGCACATAACACTGGAACAGAAAAGACAAGAAAAGACACGATTTAGCTAAATCTCTTGGACGCAATGCTGGAAAAGACATAATTTAGCTAAAGCTCTTCTACATAATACTGGAAAAAAGGCATAATTTAACTAAATTTTATGTACATAACACTGGAACAAGACAAAATAGCCAGCCTAGTTAGCTTGGTGAGTAGAGGGTCTGCCTTGTAAGCGCTAGGTCGCGGGTTCAATTCCCGCCCGGGGCGGAACTTATCCTGAAGGGATAAAGTCGTTCCAGGAATAGCTGGCTTTCTCCTACCCTGTCTTCCTTCTCTCTTCCATTTCGAGACGATAGGACCTTAGCAGTTACAGTTCCCTCTATCAAAACTCTTTGGGAAAAAAAGGCCACTATTGTTGGTATAGGTACAGGGTATACACATAAGTTACATATTGTTTTTGTCCATGTAGGTATGTAGAAGTGTTAGGGCCGAATTTAATCAATACAGGGTGGCCTAAGTCGCGCTACTCCAGTGTGAGAGGACTCTCTCTTTATCGTAGGATGGGATTTTCAGGTGGCATCATCTACTAAAAGTCGCGCGACCAAGTTTCCATTTTCTAATGTGTAGCAGGCCTTATAGTGAACAACTCTACCGTGACGGTTTAAATCTAAATTTAATAAAGCACTATGTAATACATTTGGCCCATGTGAACAGAATAAAGCACTGAAGAACGTCAGAATAAATTTAATTATTCCCAAAAACAAATGCCAAAGGTCAAAACGGCTTTTAGAGATTTCGTGATGAAATTTTCTAGGCTAGCATGTGGCCATGTGGCGTAGTCTGAGGTACCTAACCCTTTCTCTCAAGTAAATTCGGTAAAAAGAAAATCCCCCCTCAAAAATAATAATAAATAAATAAATAATTAAAGCGAAGTTCCTATCCAAAAATGTCGGCCGTTTTGAAAACGGGAGACATTACGAAACCTCTGAGCTTGCACGCCACAGGTCCCGGGTTTGATTCCCGACCGAGTATCGTTTTCTACTTACATCCAGTGTCTTTCAGTCTTTGTATGGTGTTGGCCAGAATTCGGACGCAGCCCAGAAACCCTCCTCCTTGTTTCTTATGAATCTTCTTGTGATTCCACACACTGATTGTGATGCCATCACCTTTCCCAATGTATCTGAGAAGAAGAAATAAAAGGAATTTTTAATTGTGTTAAGCATACTTTAATGCTTGGCACAAATATCGTTCCCTAATTATTACACCAAGATAAATTTCATAATTTGACTTGGACTCGAACCACCAACCTCCAGATCCAAAGTCCAACGCGTTAACCACTGCACCACTGAGGTTGGTCGAGAAGAAGAAAGAATAGGTATCCAATTTCTATTCGCCAGCTTAGTGCTGTAACTCAAGAGTGTAAGATTTTATTATTATTTAATTGATTGTTACATCGAGAATCTATGTCGCGTTGCTCAGCGACTTTATTGTAGCGGGTGATTTCACAACGATTGATACAAGTACATTTTGATTGCATTCAGCGAGTAGGGCACCTAGTCGATTTGTATTGAGCTAAGAAAAAACTGAATACCTACGTAGAAACGATTTTTTTTCTTTCTTTTTAAGCGGTTCGATAGAGGGAACTGTAACTGCTAAGGTCGTATCGTCCCGAAATCGAAGAGACAAGGAAGACAGGTGATAGGAAAAAGCCAGCCATTCCGAGAACAGAGTAGGGCACCTAGTCGATTTGTATTGAGCTAAGAAAAAACTGAATACCTACGTAGAAACTGAATACCTACGTAGAAACTGAATACCTACGTAGAAACGATTTTTTTTTCTTTCTTTGTAAGAGGTTTGATAGAGGGAACTGTAACTGCTAAGATCTTATCGTCCCGAAATCGAAGAGACAACGAAGACAGGTGATAGGAAAAAGCCAGCCGTTCCGAGAACGAACATTATCCCACCACGATAAAATCCGCCCCGGGCGGGAATGGAACCCGCGTCCTAGCGCTTACAAGGCAGACGCGCTACCAACCAAGCTAACTAGGCTGGCGAAACTTACGAAGATCACGTATCAAGCGTGACATTATTTAGGAATTAGGACACAAATCCCCAGATTTACAGTCTCGAGTTAATGCTGGCCACTCACGCTCAGACAGTCTGACACCGTAGTCTGCCGGACAGTCGCAACGTGTGTGGCAGAAAAAGCTTTGGACCGTGGTCTCTCAGGCGGTCTGACAGAAATAGGTCTCAAGACTCTCGAGCTTTTTCCGCTACACACGGTCCGACTGTGTGTGAATCCGCGGTCTGACGCCGAGTGGCGGGTATTAGGGTTATTTATTATCAGTAAATCTTATCAGTTCAGACAACCCGGAAATATACAGAGGGGGAAAGCTTTACTTGTTACTAGATACTAAGCTGGATACCTGACAGTGGGGAAGTAGAGAGAGGATTTCGAATTGCTTATGTGGGCGGGGAGTATGTCTATCTTACAGAGAGTTAAGACACTGGTGCTTCCTCAAAAAGAAGTTTGAGAATGGTCAGAATAGGTTTAGTAAGTAATTTCAATAGCAATAGAGACAGATTACAAGTTCCCATCACATCTTTGTAGGAGTCTGCCTAGTGCAGCCATTCTTAACCTATGGTCCGTGGACCACTAGTGGTCCGCGAGAAGGTTTCAGGTGGTCCGCGAGAGGTGAGTAAGGAAAAAGTCATCGTGTCTCTATTTTATATAACATACCTTAATTTTATACAATAAAAAAATTGTTTTTGTCAACAAACAAATAAATAAATAAATAATAATGTTAATTTTTCTCATTTTCTATTTCTTTTCCTACAGGTAGATATAGGTCCTCTAATACATACCTACCCATTGTCACATAGCGTGTACAATGTACAATTGATTGCATATACATACAAACATACATAATCTCAAGTGGTCCGCGAGATTTTTGGTTTATCAATAGTGGTCCGCCAATTCTAAAAGGTTAAGAACCCCTGGCCTAGTGCCTACCTAATATGTAGGTACCTAATGTAGGAAAAACCCAACAGGTAGTAAAATAAGTACACTTATGTAAGCTAATAAAGTAAAAGAAAAGCTCTATTTAGTCAGTTACTTACATAATCATTAATCAACACAGCTCACTTAAACACATCTCTTTTGTCAACAAACAAATAAATAAATAAATAATAATGTTAATTTTTCTCATTTTCTATTTCTTTTCCTACAGGTAGATATAGGTCCTCTAATACATACCTACCCATTGTCACATAGCGTGTACAATGTACAATTGATTGCATATACATACAAACATACATAATCTCAAGTGGTCCGCGAGATTTTTGGTTTATCAATAGTGGTCCGCCAATTCTAAAAGGTTAAGAACCCCTGG
>NW_007378137.1:116534-118697 GCF_000475195.1 Diaphorina citri
TGCTACGAAATAAAAACGGCGTTGGAACACTCCTCTTTAAAAAAAAAAAAATAATAATAATAATAAAATAAAATAAATAGAAGTCATAGACTTGATAAAGAACACTAGATACGTAGACAGGATTTTGTCGAGGGGGGGAGCCCGAGAGTTCAAAGTGTCCAAACAGTGATGTAGGTACCTAAAGTGTGGGGTGATGCTCCAAATTTTCGGAGTCTAGCCTACAGTAAGAGTTTGGGAACCCCCCTGTATAAGAACTAGCATAACTGATGACTTGAATTGAAAACTATGCACACACTGATAGGACTCTGAATAGAATACGGGGTGACCTAAACAACAAAACAATGGAGTTTATGCAATACCAAAGAACGTCCAAATAGCAAATACATATAAACTAGAACCTAGAACTAGTGATTTTGTAAGCAGTACTAATAAAGAAAGCGGCCATTTTATTTTTATTTCATTTTTTAAGAGGTTTGATAAAAGGAACTGTAATTGCCAAGATCTTATCGTCCCAAAATCGAAGAGAGAAGGAAGACAGGATAAGAGAAAGCCAGCCGTTCCGAGAACGAACATTATTATCCGTTCAGGATAAAATCCGCCCCGGGCGGGAATCGAACCCGCGGCCTAGCGCTTACAAGGCAGACGCGCTACCTTCCAAGCGAACTAGACTGGCCGAAAATGTCATAATGTGAAGATTGGTATTGGTATAAGTAGGGCCATTGGCTTTAATAAACGCCGCATGTCACTGCGAGACCTGGTTGGATCTCTTGTAACTAGTGAAGATGGAAAAGATTGTACGAATATTTCTACAGTGTGTCAGTTTTTGAACGTCTGTAACTAGTAACTAGTGAAGATGGAAAAGATTGTACGAATATTTCTACAGTGTGTCAGTTTTTGAACGTCTGTAACTAGTAACTAGTGAAGATGGAAAAGATTGTACGAATATTTCTACAGTGTGTCAGTTTTTTCCCCACCACCCCGTATATTATTAAGGAATAAGCATGGAGGCCTATGTGCAGATACTAGAAGATAGATGTTATGTTATGTCGTCGTCTATTCGGTTCTGCTTTCACTTTCAGCATCATTGCAGCAAATCAAACAATGTGTCGGTATGAGATTTTCCTAGACTGCACCACTTCAAAGTTTTTCGTTATTTTCATCTCAACTTGTCTCCCACTTCTCTTCAACTTCTGGTCGGTTCCACAATAGAATATATATACCTTGTTTATCCTGCCCGAGTAGGACTGAAAAGTCCCTTTACCCCAGCAGGTTCACATGCTCACACGCTTATCGTTCACGCACACACACGCTAATTACACAAAGTGAGTTTAAACTTAAAGTTAAACTCTTGGATTAAGCAATCTAATGGAGGAGTTGCAAATGGGTAAAAATTATGAATAAATGGTCGATTCCTATGTAAAAAGTAGGGAAAAATCCAAATCTGAGGTCAAACGACCAAGTACCACTGCTGCGTAAGTGTTAAACTATGAAGATGGCTGGATGGGAAAATCAGGACATGAGGTATAAAATAGGGCTGCCTGGAAGGGACGGACAAAAAAAGGCTAGGAAGAAAAAGAATAAACTATGAAAATGGGCACGGTTGGTCCAGTGGTAACGCGCTTGCTTGCCATGCAGAAGGTCCTGGGTTCGAATCCCACCATCGACAAAAATTTGTACTCATTTTTCGATTGCAAATATTTCAACGGGTTACTTTCTGGTGTTCTCGTGTTGATGTTGACCCAGCACCTAAATGGGAAGTATTGTGTCTCTTCTCGCCCATCTGATGAGAGGCATACTACGGGATGGACATATGTTAACTCACACCACATGCGTCTAATGTAGCAGTTGTTTCATTGCTACGAAATAAAAACGGCGGTGGAACACTCATCTTAAAAAAAAGTAATGGGAAATTCTAATAAATATACTTTAAAAGGGACATGTCTCGGAATGGTATTAGCCCATGAAAATGAGATGGGTACCCTGCCAAGTACTAACACGCACTGTGTGATATTTGCGCTCAATAGGTACTAACCTTTTAGTCCTTTGCTAATAATCAATTCACTTCAAAATTGAAGAACATTTAGTCCAACAACAAATAGTTTTTTTTTTTTTTTTTTTTTTTGGGAAAAGGAGTTCCCTTCCCCTTTTTTTTTTTTTGTGTCC
>NW_007378137.1:119155-120110 GCF_000475195.1 Diaphorina citri
TTTTTTTTCAAGGACTAGAAAGATAATATTTTCATGGGTAAAATAAAAGAGCTAAAGGGAACAAGCAATGTGATGTCCCCAAAGATACAAGTGAAGGAATGAGAAAGAAATGTATTGATTTGGTTTCATTCAATACAATGAGATCAAATTACAACTACCTAAATTACTAGAAGAGACTAGAGAACTATTAATGCCTTAGGCCTTAGGGGAATATGTGTGTCCCCTCCCACTAGCTCTCTGACAAGGGAATTCTATCTGTCAAACTCATGTGGGAGGGCAGAGTAAAGATACATTGGAAAACCATATAAGAAATTGAGAGAAAAAAATACCTACACTTCCTGTTAGAAAAAAAGAGTAGGGAGAGGTAGGTTTTTACATAGGTAGCTAAAAAATAAATAAATAAATAAAAATAAAAAGGGGCCTCTTTACCATCATCATTTATTTATGTATGTACTTGAATATTGTTTGGTAGCACTGTATTACAATGCTATTTGGTGGTATTGAACTTTACAGGTGTGTGTCAAATCATGCTCATCCCCCATAGAGTACCTACTGCCTACCATTATATAGATGAAAAAATGGCATTCACCACAGCTAAATATTTTCAGGGCTATAGAAAGATATAATACAGAAATTCTTGTAAAAGTAGAGGCCTCTGAGCTTTTGTTCATTACTTCCTTACTTACTTATCAATTCATTAGTCATCTAGGTAGGTATTCTTGGATATTTTTTATTATATTTCATGCTTTTAAAAGGCAAGTAAGTACATAGGTACATACACAAATTCTTAGAAATAATTAGTATTGCCATATCTACCAAGACCTCATTAAAACAGCTACTTACGGAACTTGATAAATATGGATACACCAATAACTTATTAAAAAAGCTACTTATGGCGCTCGATAAATATGGATAAATTCTAGTGTTTCATTAGATTCCTTTCCCCTATGAATCA